>NC_133786.1:1021018-1022134 GCF_003597395.2 Chelonoidis abingdonii | reverse complement strand
CGGGGCAGGGAGGCTTAGATAGGGAGTGGGATCCCAGGAAGGGGTAGTTGGGACAAGGAGCGGGGGAGATTGGGGGTTCTGGGGGGGAGCAGTCACCCAGCCCTCTGCCTGGAGCCCTGACCCCCCCACACACCTCCCAGGCCCCTTCCCTGAGCCTTGCATCCCCACACCCCACCCAGGCCCCTGCCCTGAGCCCTGTACCACCCAGTCCTCTGTTGACTCCTTCACCCCTCCACCCCTCATCACCCCAGCCCTGACTCTGGCACCCCCATACATACCTAGCCCCCCTATTCTGACACCTGCACCCCCTCACATGCCCCCAGCTCTGACTCTTGCACCCCCCACAACCCCAGTCTCCCCACATCCCATGCACCCTGCACATCCCCACCCCCACCCTGAGCACCAAACAGGAGCTCCTGCACCCCTCCGTACACATTCCCACTAGCACCCCTCACGCCAAATGGGAGCTCCCCAGGTAAGTGCCCCCACACCCAAACCTCCTGCCCCAACCCTGAGCCCCCTCCCTCATTCTAGTTCCTGGCCAGACCCTTCACCCCCCAACCTTGTGCTCGGTCCACTCCCACCCTCAGCTCAGTGCAGAGAGAGGAATAGAATGGGCCAGAACCAGGGAGAAGGTAGCTACTCACAGTATGTGGGCAGGGCCGGGACCCCAGACCGGCAGTAGCCTGAGTAGGTCCAGCAGCCAGGATCCCGGCTGGCAGGAGCCAGAGGATGGAACCCCTGAGCAGCAGTGGGCTGAGTCTGGGGTCCTGGCTGCCAGCCCCACACAGCCCGCTGCCAGTCTGGGGTTCTGGCTGACAGACCCTTCCCAGCTGGGGTCCTGGCCGCAGGCCCCACTCAGCCCACTGCCAGCATAGATGAACAAAACCCCAGACCAGCAGCAGGCTGAGCGGGCCAACGGCGTAGGACCAACATTTTAATTTAATTTTAAATGAAGCTTCTTAAACATTTTGAAAACCTTGTTTATTTTACAATACACTAGTTTAGTTATATAATATACAGGCTTGTGGAGAGAGACCTTCCAAAAAACATTAAAATGTATTACCGGCACGCGAAACCTTACATCTGCCGTATAAGGGGGCTGGAGATGTAAGA
>NC_133786.1:1008154-1016172 GCF_003597395.2 Chelonoidis abingdonii | reverse complement strand
GGGGAGTGACGCGCTGGGATGATTTGTGCTGACAGCACCTCAAGGTTGGCAGTCGGCTTCCCAGCCTGGTTACATGGGGCCCCGTCACCTGTCTGGGGTGGTGCTGGGGGCTGGTTACACGGAGCCCTCTCGCCCAGTGCTGGGACGCAGCTGGGTTTGGGGTGGGGCAGGGGGCTGGTTACACGGATCCCCCTCACCCAGAGCCAGGATGCGACTGGCTCTGGGGTGGGGCTGGTTACACGGATCCCCTTCACCCGGAGCCAGGACGCGGCTGGCTTTGGGGTGGGGCAGGGGGCTGCTGAACGCTGACACTGAAAAGGTGTTGATGGGCTGTGAAGAGGGACCCCAGGCCAAGGGGGTTGTTTGTTCAATCCAATCCTGCCCCCCAATACTTCCCCCTAAATTGCTTCTTGCATGTTTATCCTTTCGATCCTGCCTCAGTGAGCCCCCAGCTGCGGCCCAGCCATAGCAGGGACCGGGTCCTAGGCATGAGCCGAACCAGAATAAACCAGGTGTTGCTCGCGCTGTGTAAACGCCCTGGGACTCCAGTTAAAACCCCGGCCGTGCCGGCCATCAGAGCACAGCGAGCGGGTGCCAATCGGTCACTGACAAACCAGCAAGAGATTCCCAGAGGCTGGTTTCTGCCCATCCAACGTCCCCTGCAGCAAAGTGCCAGGGACCCCTGGAGCCACTGCAGGGCTCTGACCTCAGGTTAATGAAAGCAAAATAATTCCCCAGAAGTCACTCTGAGCCCCAAGGCTGGGCTAGCGGGGGGCTGCAGATTGGGCGTGAGGGCCCGGGGCTGTGGCAGAGCAGGGGGCTGCAGGTGGGAGTGAGGGGCACCAGCAGACCTCGTGGGGGGGAATCCAGGGGACTGCTGGTCGGGAATGAGGGGCACTGGCCGGGCTGGGGGCTGCAGGTTGGGAGTGAGGGGCGCCAGCACAGAGAAGGGGCGGGACCAAGGGGCTGAAGCTCGGGAGAGAGGGGCACCGGCGGAGCACGGGGCTGCGGGTTGGGAGTGAGGGGCACTGGCCAGGCTGGGGGCTGCAGGTGGGTGTGAGGGGCGCCGGTGGTGCTGGCGGGGGGGCTGCGGGTCGGGAGTGAGGGGCACCGGCGGAGACAAGGGCTGGAGGTCGGAAGTGAGGGCACCGGCGGAGCCGGGGGCTGCGGATCGGGAGTGAGGGGCACCGCTGGCACTGGGGGGGGCTGTGGGTCGGGAGTGAGGGGCACCGGTGACGCTGGGTGGGAGGGACTGTGGGTCAGGAGTGAGGGGCACCGGTGGAGCAGGGGGATGCGGGTCGGGAGTGAGGGGCACCGGTGGCACTGGGGGGGGTGCGGTTCGGGGCTGAGGGGCACCAGTCATGACAGCGGTTGCGGGTCGGGAGTGAGGGGCACCGGCGGAGCCGGGGGCTGCGGGTCGGGAATGAGGGGCACTGGTGGCGCTGGGCAGGGGGCTGCAGGTCGGGAGTGAGGGGCACCCTGCATCACGCCTGTCTCTCCAAGGCCCCGTGACAAAGGACTTGGGGGCTTTATATCCGGCCGGAGCCCCCACGCCCCAGCGATGCCGAAGGCCGCCCTGCTCCTGCTGCTGGTGCTGCTGGTCCTGGCTGTGCTGGGAGGGTCGGGGGGAAGCTCCCGGGGGGGCAGCTTGAGCACCCTGCCTGGCCCCTGGGCCCTGCCCCTGGTGGGGGGGGGCTACCCCACATGCTGCACCCCGAGCTGCACCTGCACCTGCTGGACCTCACCCAGCGCTACGGGCCCATCTAGCGGCTCTGCTTTGGGGCCAAGGGTGAGCGGAGTCGGGACCCCCCTGCCGGACCCCCGGGGCAAACTTCCTTCCCCACTGTGCCTGGCCCCTCCCCCACCAGGCCCCCTTCCTTCCCTCCTGGGCTTACCCCCTCCCTGCTCTGTCCCGGGCGGGGGGGTTCCCTCCCCTCTTGGGTAACCCCCCATTAAGCCCCCCCCGCGCTTGTGCCCCCAGGCATGCTGGTGCTGAACAGCGTGGAGTCCCTCCGCCAGGCGCAACCCAGAAATGGGTCCGACCATCGCCAGGCGCCCCCCCAGCTTTGTCAGTAATGGAGGACTGGGAGCTGAGATGGGGGGTTGGGGCTGGTTGGGGGGGGCTGTGGGCGGGTGGGGATGTGTTGCCAGAGGTGAGGGGCTGTTCATGAAAAGTATTGGGGGGTCAGCCCCTCCTCCAGCTCTCTGAGCTCCGACTCCCCTGGCTCTGCCATCTGTAGGGGTCCAGAGTTAACGGTGGAACGGAAAAGGGGCAGGTCCCGGGGGCCAGGCTGGGGGTGGGGGTGGGGGGTGGCGGTGGGAGGTCTCTCCCCACCTGGTCACTAACCCGCCCCTCCACTCCCCGCAGTGGATCTCATCTCCCTGGGGGCCACGATCTGTCCCTGGGCGACTTCACCCGCAGCTGGTGGCTGCAGCGCAAAGCAGCTCACTTCAGCCCTGGCCCACGCCCAGCGCCTGGAGCTGGACCCAGTTCTGGGGGGCCCAGGCGGCCGCAGCTCTGCCAGGATGAGGGCTTCGCTTCGACCCTTCAGTGACCCCTAAGCCCAGGGAAATACCAACGCCCCCATAAAGGACGCAGCTTCATCCTAAGGGACCCCCGCGGTCCCCCACCAGGAACAACCCTTTTGCCACCTGGGGGAGCCCCCAGGGAACTCCCCACCCCCCATTAGGGACCCCTTTCTTCCCAGGAACCCCCCCAGGAACTCCCCTTCACCTCTCGGGACCCCCAGGAGACCCCTAACCCCAGGTTAAATACACCCCCCCATAGGACCCGCTTCATCCCAGCGGATCCCCAGAAACCCCCCTTTGCCCCCAGCGGACCCGCTAAGCCCCAGAGAACTCCCCACACCCCCGGCGAGAGAGAGCGACGCCCCTTCTACCAGGAGACCCTCCCTTCACTTCTGGGGAGCCCCCAGGGACCCCTGGATCCACAGGTGCATTATAACCACCGATTCCCCCTAGAGGACCTGCTTACACCCTTAGAGGACCACCCTTCACCTCCGGGGATCCCTCCCAGGGTATCGCCTATCCCCCATAGGGCTTCCTTCACCCTGGGACTACGCCAAAACACGGACCCCCCCCCACCCCATCTCACTCCCCCCCCCCCCCAGGAACCCGGATCTGCCCTGGCCCCTCCCCTGGGGACCCGCCTTGGCAGGGGGGGGCATGGGCCCAGGGCGCTGCCCCCACTTGACCTGTCTCTGCCCCCCAGACTATCCATAGCTATGGGGTTGGACGCTGTGGACGTGGCCCAGGACTTCTAGCAGCAGACGTGTTGCACCATCTGCGCCCTGGCCTTCGGCCCCATGGTGAGTGGGGGGGCGCCCCAGGGGACCCCGGGGACCAGGGGTGGTGGGGAGTGCCCCGAGGAGACCTAGGCATCTGGGTGGGAGAGCGGGGAGCACCCCAAGGGGACCCTGGTGTCTGGGGGGGCAGGGACTCACCCCTAGGGGACCCCGGCATTTGGGGGGGTGGGGAGTGCTCCAAGGGGACCCTGATATCCGCGTGGGGAGCACACCTAGGGGACCCAGGTGTCCGAGCGGGGGGTGGGGAGCGACCCTAGGGGACCCTGGCGTCCTGGGAGGGGGAGTGTGACGATGTGGTTCTGGCGGGACCCAACCACAGCCCCTACTACCCCACTCCTGACCTCCATCAACTCTGACGGTGCCTCTCACTCCTGACCCACAGCCCCAGGACTACCTGCTGAGCTCCCCTGTCACTGCACTGTGGGTACCAGTCACTCCCTTCCAGCAGCCCCTGCTATCCCAGTCCTGACCTCCAGAATCACAGCTCTGCTGGTGCCCCTCACTCCCGACCCACAGACCCCTGGGTTCCTTCCAGCTCTATCGGTGACCCTCACTCTCGAGCTGCAGCCACCTGGGATGCCCACTAATCTCCCCAGTCACTGCGCTACCGGTGCCTCTCACATGCGGCTGGCTCTGGGGTGAGGTTAGGGGGCTGTTTACACGGATCCCCCTCACCCGGTGCCAGGATGCGGCTGGCTCTGCGGTGTTGCTGGGGGCTGGTTACACGGATCCCCCTCACCTTGTGCCAGGATGCGGCTGGCTCTGGGGTGGGGTAGGGGGCTGGTGAACGGTGACACTGAAAAGGTGTTGATGGGCTGTGAAGAGGGACCCCAGGCCGGGGGGGGTGTTTGTTTAATCCCATCCTGCCCCCCAATACTTCCCCCTAAATTGCTTCTTGCATGTTTATCCTTTCGATCCTGCCTCAGTGAGCCCCCAGCTGCCGCCCAGCCATAGCAGGGACCAGGTCCTAGGCATGAGCCGATCCAGAATAAACCAGGTGTTGCTTGCACTGTGTAAATGCCCTGGGACTCCAGTTAAAACCCCGGCCGCGCCGGCCATCAGAGCACAGCGAGCGGGTGCCAATCGGTCATTGACAGACCAGCAAGAGATTCCCAGAGGCTGGTTTCTGCCCATCCAACGCCCCCTGCAGCAAAGTGCCAGGGAGCCCCGGATCCACTGCAGGGCTCTGACCTCAGGTTAATGAAAGCAAAATAACTCCCCAGAAGTCACTCAGAGCCCCAAGGCTGGGCTAGCGGGGGGCTGCAGATTGGGCGTGAGAGCCTGGGGCTGTGGCAGAGCAGGGGGCTGCAGGTGGGAGTGAGGGGCACCGGTGGCTCTGGGGGGGGCAGCGGGTCAGGAGTGAGGAGCAATCAGCAGACGTCATGGGGGGGAACCAGCGGGCTGCTGGTCGGGAGAGAGGGCACTGACCGTGGCTGGGTGGCTGCGGGTTGGGACATAGGGGCGCCAGCAGAGAGAAAAGGGGCGGGACCAAGGGGCTGCAGCTCCGCAGAGAGGGGCACCGCGAGCAGTGGGCTGCGGGTTGGGAGGAGGAGCACTGGCCAGGCTGGGGGCCGCAGGTGGGAGTGAGGGGCATTTGTTGCGCTGGCAGGGGGCTGGGTCCGGGAGTGAGGGCACTGGTCAGTGATCTGGGCTGCAGGGGAGTGAGGGCGCCGATGGCGTCCTGGGGGGGGCTGTGGGTCGGGAGTGAGGGGCACCGGCGCTGCGGATCGGGAGTGAGGGGCACCTCTGGCACTGGGGGGTGCTGTGGGTCGGGAGTGAGGGGCACCGGTGATGCTGGGAGGGAGGGACTGTGGGTCAGGAGTGAGGGGCACCGGTGGAGCAGGGGGATGCGGGTCGGGAGTGAGGGGCACCGCTGGTGCTGGGGGGCTGCAGGTCGGGAGCGAGGGGCACCAGTGGCACTGGGGTGGGTGCGGTTCGGGGCTGAGAGGCACCAGTCGTGACGGCGGCTGCGGGTTGGGAGCGAGGGGCAATGGCGGAGCAGGGGGCTGCAGGTCGGGAGCGAGGGGCACCGGCGGAGCAAGGGGCTGCGGGTCGGGAGCGAGGGGCACCCTGCATCATGCCTGTCACTCCAAGGCCCCGTGACAAAGGACTTCTTCCAGCTCTAATGGTGCCCCTCACTCCCGACCAGCAGCCCTCAGGGCTCTCTCCAGCTCTACTGGTGCCCCTCACTCCCAACCCGCAGCCCCTTGAGCTTCCACCAGCTCTACCGAAGCCCCTCAGGCCTGATCCGCAGCTCCCTAGGATTGTCCCACCTCTACCAGTGTCCGTCACTCCCAAACCACTGCCCCCTGGATTTTCTGCAGCTCTACCACTGACCCTCACTCCAAACCCGCAGCCCCTGCTATCCCAGTCCTGACGTCCACACTCACAGCTCTGCTTGTGCCCCTCACTCCCGATCGACAGCTCCTTGGTTTCCCCCCAGCTCTACCGGAGTTCCTCACTCCCGACCCGCAGCCCCCTAGGCTTCCTCCAGCTCAGACGGTGCCCCTCACTCCTGACTCGCAGCCCTCTGGGCTTCCTCCAGCTCTGCTGGTGCCCCTCACTCCCGAACACCAGCCCCTGCTATCCCAGTCCTGACCTCCTGACTCTCAGCTCAGCTGCTGCCCCTCACTCTGGACCCGCAGCCCCCTGACCTCCATCAACTCTGATGGTGCCTCTCACTCCCGACCCACAGCCCCAGGACTACCTGCTGAGCTCCCCAGTCACTGCACTGTGGGTACCAGTCACTCCCTTCCAGCAGCCCCTGCTATCCCAGTCCTGACCTCCAGAATCACAGCTCTGCTGTTGCCTCTCCCTCTCTACCCACAGCCCCCTGGGTTCCTTCCAGCTCTATCGGTGACCCTCACTCTCCAGCTGCAGCCCCCTGGGATGCCCACTAATCTCCCCAGTCACTGCGCTACCGGTGCCTCTCACTCTCGACCCGCAACCGCCTGGGCTTCCCGCAGCTCTGCCAGTGCCCCTCACTCCCAACCCGCAACCACCTGGGCGCTCTCCAGTTCTGACAGTGCCCCTCACTCCCAACCTGCAGCCCCTGGGGTCCCAGTCCTAATCTCTAGACTCACAGCTCTGCTGGTGCCCCTCACTCCCGACCCGCAGCCCCCAGGGCTCCCTGCTGAGCTCCCCAGTCACTGCGCTGCTGGTGCCCCTCACGCCTGATCCGCAGCCTCTGCTGTCCCAGTCCTGCCCTCCTGTAGACAGGCAGGACTCACCCCTGCAGCGCCTCCTGCTGGTGACTTCAGGGAATTAGCTCAAATTCCAGCCCGGAGCGCCCTCTGCAGGCCGCTGATCCACCTGTCCACTGCTGGCCCGTCTCCCTCTCTGGACCCTGGTGCCGCTTTAACTGGGTCTCCCCACTCCCCGGGGAACCCTATCCCCACTTTGCCTCAGTCATGGCTACTGCCAGTCTCTGTTTAGCCCCCGTGCCCTGGGGCAGACCGCGGTGTATCAGCCGATCAACACGGGGAACAAGGGGTTTGGCCTGGCTGCCTTTACCCACCCTCCGGCTGCCCCTCTGCAAGCCCAGTACCTCGGAGGCCTAGAACCAGCTCTGCAGCCTGGGGAGTTGCTGCCCTAGGGCTTCCCAGCTCCTAATGCCTTTCCCCAGCCCTGCCTTCCTCTAGGTCCCCCGGGGTGAGTTCCCAAGCAGCCAGGCCTGTCTCCCTCTCCAATCACAGAGAAACTCTTTGGCCTTGGCTTCCCTGGCCCCCTTCTTAGGCCCCGTGGCTCACTTTGGGGCGTGGTCCCAGCTGCAGCCACTTCCCCAATCAGCCCAGCCTAAAGGCTGCTTTCTCCAGCCCCAGCCCCTTCCCAGGGCTGTTTTTAACCCCTTCAGGGCAGGAGCAGAGGACCACCCTGCTACACCTCCACACTCAGCTCTGCTGGTGCCCCTCACTCCTGACCCGCAGCCCCTGGGCTTCGTCCAGCTCTATCGGTGCCCCTCACTCCTAACCCGCAGCCCCTGGGCTTCGTCCAGCTCTATCGGTGCCCCTCACTCCTGACCCGCAGCCCCCTGGGCTTCCTCCAGCTCTACCGGTGCCTCTCACTCCCGACCCGCAGCCCCCCGGGATCCCTCCTGCTCTACTGGTGCCTCTCACTCCCGACCCGCAGCCCCTTGGGATCCCTCCTGCTCTACCGGTGCCCCTCACTCCGGACCAGTGGGGTAGCCAGGTTCTCATATCAGGGGGAGCAGACACATAAAAAGGTACCACCTGACGCCATATCAAATTACTACTTAAATATATATAACAAATTTTAAAGTATGTATCTTGTACTTTAAATAAAAACACAAGAATGACATTGTTTTGTGAGCACTTGTGTTCTTTTTTTTATAGGAAATGCAAAAGGATTTACAGTATTGTATATAAAATGAAAACCTAATAAAAACATAATAGCCGCGCTGGCTCTGGGCATCATGAGGCACTCGGGAAAAGGAGGCAGCAGGAGAGGCAGCCCGAGGTGGAGGTGCCCTTCCCCTCCCATCTGGGTCTGGGAGTCCCTGATCTCACCCAGTCTCCACGCTGCAGCCACCCAGCCCCCAGCGACTGGGCTGCAGTGCGAGCTAGAGGGGCTGATACAGAGCAGTCAGGACCAGCCAGAGCACTTCCCATGTCCTCATGAAAACTCACTCCTGGAAAGCTGAGTGAGGTAATGTGTGTGTGTGGGGGGGGGGGG
>NC_133786.1:995959-1004654 GCF_003597395.2 Chelonoidis abingdonii | reverse complement strand
GGGGGGAATATATATCAAGGTAAGTAAGGTAAAATATTTGTTATTGGACCAGCTTCTATTGGGAGAGAGACAAACTCTTCTTCAGGGAGAAGAAAGGACTCCATGAAAGCTCCAAAGCTTCTCTCTCCATCTCTCACACCAACAAAAGTTGCTCCAAAAAAAGCTATTACCCCACCCACTTTGTGGCTCTAATTTCCTGGGAACAACAGGGCTACACCCACGCAGCACACAAAAATGCAAGATTCCCATGACCAGCACAGAGTGACCATCACACCAGGACACTATTTTCACAATTCATCTGAGCATGTCATCATCACACCAAGGCAGTGGCACTATCAGCACAGTGAGAGAAATACAGCCACACGTGCACGCCAAAAATTCACAGGACAAGCGCCCTGGGATCCACACAGCAGGACAGTGGGGTCAGTTTAGCTCTCAGACTCTGAGTCCATCCCCACTAAACCACATCCAAAGTTTCAGCTAAACACAAGGGCACCGCAAACAGCTGTGCTACCAGCAGGATCTACAGTGGCACAATGGCAGGAGTTGCATGTCAGGGTGTCGATTCCCAAGCCCAGTGCCAGGCAATATGGGATCCAGGCACCAGGGCCTTAGAACCAGCATTTGTCCTCACAGGAGAGTGGGATGAAATTAGAGAAGTTACAGATGGCAACTGCCAAGAAACGAGGCATTGACCAAATGGCTGGGTGGATGTTAAACAACCATCACCAGCCATTGTGTGCAGCAAGTGAATGACAATTAGTAGCTTAATGACCAGCATCAGCAGAGAATTACTCAGCCCTGGGACTCACCAATGCCTCCCCCTCCTCCCAACCTGATCACAAGCCCTTCCCTTAGGAGACAATTCAGGTTTCCCCTGATAGGAGAGGGAAAATCAGGCCTCTCCCTGCCCCCCAACATGGTGCCTGGACTAGTGTTTGCCAGAGCACATGGACTAAACACAAACTCCAACAGCAGATAGTTCGTTCCGGCCTTCCCTGGGGAGACAATCCATCCACACCCCCAAGGCACAGATTGTGCTGCTAGGAAGAGTTCCCCTGATAGCCTCAGTTTCTCTCTCCTACCCCCCACCCCATCCCTTCCCCACTGCCTCTTCCCTTTCACCCCTCACCCCCTAAGAGGCCGTCACCCGGATACCAGGGAGGGGGAACCAAGCACACTGCATGGCCACTGTCTCCGAGAGGCAGGCGTCTCTGCCTGGGCAGGGAGGTCAAGCTGGGACACCCCAACCCACAGGAGAGCAGGAGATGCGCCTCCCTCCCCACCAATGCCAGTCCTGGTCCAGCACCCGGGTGCAGGGGATGTTTTTGGAGACGCGCCTCCCTCCCCACCAATGCCAGTCCTGCTCCAGCACCCGGGTGCAGGGGATGTTTTTGGAGACGCGCCTCCCTCCCCACCAATGCCTGTCCTGCTCCAGCACCCGGGTGCAGGGGATGTTTTTGGAGATGCCTCTGCCTGAGCCCCCTGGCCCCCACCATGCAGACGGCCATCCCACCAGCAGCCAGGTGCTGGCTCGCACAGACACCTGGGGGGTTTCCAGTCCCCCCCCCAAGCCACCCTCCCCACTAGAAAGACCCCCTTTGAAATGCACTTACCTGCTGCTGCTCCTGGCTGCCTTTGCTTGGGGGAGAGGTTACGAGCTGCTGCTGCAGAGCCCGAGAAAGCCCCCCCGCCACAGTGCCTGGGAAGCTCCGCCCCTCCCGACACAGCCAATAGGAAGAGGAGACAGAGCCCTGACCAATCGGAGCGCTAGAAACCTCTCCTCCCCCCCGTGTGTGAGTGCGAGGCTGGGGGCTGCCTGAGGGACCAGCCCCCCCAGGGTGGAGGGGGGCAGCAGTGACCAGCCCCCCCCCCAGCAGGGGGCTCTGCCGGCCATGGGCCCCGGGGTGGGGGCGGATAAGGGGGGTTTCTTCTTTCCATTGCCCAGATCCGGCCCTCGGCCCCGTCTGCCCAGACGGGATCCAGGGTCTGGAGCAGTTGGCTGCTCACCCAGGGCTAAAAGGAGCCGCCAGGAGCAGGGACTCGATTCTCCACAGCTTTGCCTCCATTCACACTGGTACCTGTCTGACACATGGGGAAACTGAGGCACCAGGCAGACGATCTGGCCTGCGCCAGCTCCGATTGGGAGAGCCAGGAACAGAACCCAGGAGTCCTGGCTCCACGGGCAGCTTGGGACTCCTCCATTTGGGGGGCTGGGCGGTCCCGGACTGCGGCTCTGCCCCGAGGCCCCTCCCACTCAGCCTCCTCCTGCCGAAGCCCCGCCCACAATCCCCCTTCAGCCCCGCCCACACTCCCCCCTCAGGCCCCCTTTGTTCCACTCCCCTGACCCCACCTGCCTCTCACGTCTCTTCCCCCCAGGCCCTGCCACTTTTGCCCCTTCGTCCCCTACCCCAAGGCCCCCACCTGCCTGCCTGATGTCTGCACCCCCGGCCCTTCCCCCCACGGCTCCATGCGGCCGGATGGGAACTGGGCACGGGGCAGAGTGAGGATGGGGCCTTGGGGGGGAGAGGCCGAGCGGGAGCAGGGCCTCTGGGTGCAGCGTGGGCCAGGTGCCTCCCCTGGCCCCTTCTCCTCGCGGCCCCTGCCTGGCTCCCAGCCTCCCCTGCTCTAACCACTAGACCCAGCGGCACTGGAACAATTTTTATAGTGGGAGGTGCTGAGAGCCAGTGAACAAAACTCTAAACCCTGGAGAGAATGGAAACCACTTCAAGACAAGGGGGTGCCCAAGCCTGGCCCTCACTCCCTTCCGAGAGCCAGCGGTTGGACCGGATACCCTGGCTCCCAACCCCCCCCCCTCTAACCACTAGACAGCACTGCCCTCCCAGAGCTGGGGTAAGAACCAGGAGTCCTGGCTCCCAGCCCGGCTGTGGGTGGAGCAGGATGTACTGGCCATGGGCTCAGCTGGGGATCACTTACCATCACATCCCAGTCCTGACCTCCTGCTGCTCCTCACTCCCGACCCGCAGCCCCTGCTATCCCAGTCCTGACCTCCTGACTGACAGCTCTGCTGCTGCCCCTCACTCCCGACCCGCAGCCCCTGCTATCCCAGTCCTGACCTCCTGACTGACAGCTCTGACAGTGCCCCTCACTCTCAGTTCCCAGACCCCTGGGTTCCCGCCAGTTCAAGCGGAGCCCCTCACTCCCCACCTGCAGCACCCTGGGCTCCCTCCAGCTCTGACGTCACTCCCTACCCAAAGCCACTGTTATCCCAGCCCTGACCTCCAGCCTCTCCACTCTACTGGTGTCCCTCACTCCTGACCCGCAGCCCTCTGGGCTCCCCCCAGCTCTGCTGGTGCCCCTCACGCCCGTCCCGCAGACCCCTGGGCTCTCCGCTGAGCTCCCCAGTCACTGCGCTACTGGTGCCCCTCACTTACGACCCACAGCCCCTGTGACTGCCCTGCCAGCAAGGCCAGTGTAAGGATGTTTCGCGACCTAGGCAAAACTTCTACCTTGCACCCCCCCTCCATGTCCCCTCCCTGAGGCGCCCCCTCTTGCCCCTGCAGCAGCTCCCCCCTGAGGTGCCCCCATGCTCCCCCCCGAGGTGCCTCCATGTCCCCTCCCTGAGGCGCCCCCTCTTGCCCCTGCTGAAGCTCCCCCCCTCAGCCTTGAGGTGCCCTCATGCGGCAGCTCCCTACCCCCCACCCTCCGCCTTGAGGCACCTCTCCCACCCCAGCTCACCCCTGCTCCATGCACGAGCATGAGCAACCCGAGCAGCCGTCGCTGTTTCACTTCTCCCGCCTCCCAGGCTTGCGGTGCCTAAGCTGATTGGCGCCGCAAGCCTGGGAGGCAGGAGAAGCGAAGCAGCTGACCCCTGCCCTGCCTCCTCCCTGAGCACACCGTCTCAGTCCCAACCTCCAGACTCGCAGCTCTTCTGCCCCTCATTCCCGACTCGCAGCCCCCTGGAGGAAGCTCTACCGGTGCCCGCCACTCCCAACCTGCAGCCCCCTACGCTCCCTCCAGCTCTACCAGTGCCCCTCACTCCTGACCCACAGCCTCCTGGGCTCCTTCCAGCTCTAGTGGTGCCCCTCACTCCTGATTCGAAGCCCCCTGTCCTCTGCTCTGAGCTCCCCAGTCACTGCGCTTCCAGTGCCCCTCACTCCCAACCTGCAGCCACTGCTTTCCTAGTCCTGACCTCCAGACTAACAGCCCTGCTGGTGCCCCTCACTCCCGAACCGCAGCCACCTGGGCTCCCAGCTGAGCTGACCAGTCACTGAGCTCCCAGTGCCCCTCACTCCTGACCCACAGCCCCCTGCGTTCACGCCAGCTCTATCACTGCCCCTCACTCCCGACCCACAGCCCACTGGACTTCATTCAGCTGTACCAATGCCCCTCACTCCTGACCTGCATGCCCCTGAGCTCCCTCCAGCTCTGATGGCGCCCCTCATTCCTGACCCACAGCCCCCTGGATCCCTGCTGAGCTCCCCAGTCATTCCACTGCTAGTGCCCCTCACTCCCGACCCGCAGCCCCTGCTATCCCAGTCCTGACCTCCTGACTCTCAGCTCTACTGGTGCCCCTCACTCCCGACACGCAGCCCCTGTGCTCTCCGCTAGGCTCCCCTGTCACTGTGCTGCCGGTGCCCCTCACTCCTGACCCACAGCCCCCTGAGCTCCCTCCAGCTCTGATGTTGCCTCTCACTCCCACCCGCAGCCACCTGGTCTCCCTGTTGAGCTCCACAGGCACTGTCCTGTCGGTGCCCCTCACTCCCGACCAGCAGCCCCTGCTCTTCAGTCCTGACCTCCTGACTCACAGCTCTGCTGCTGCCCCTCACTCCCGACCCACAGCCCCCTGGGCTTGCGCCATCTCTAGCGGTGCCCCTCACTTCCAACCTGCAGCCCCCTGGTCCTCCTCCATCTCTACCGGTGCCCCTCACTTCCGACCCGCAGCCCCCTGGACTCCCTTCAGCTCTGCTGGTGCCCCTCACTCCTTATCTGCAGCCCCCTGGGCTCCTTCCAGCTCTATCGGTGCCTCTCATTCCTGAACTACAGCCTCCTGGGCTCCACGCTGAGCTCCCCGGTCACTGCGCTACCAATGCCCCTCATTCCTGACCCGCAGCCTCTCCTGTCCCAGTCCTGTACTCCAGATTCACAGCTCTGCTGCTGCCCATCACTCCCGACCCGCAGACCCTGTTATCCCAGTACTGAACTCTGGACTTACAGCTCTACTGGTGCCCCTCATTCCCAAGCCGCAGCCTCCTGGGCTTCCCCCAGCTCTTCCGCTGCCCTTCACTCCTGATGAGCAGCTCCTGTGCTCTCCACTAGGCTCCACCATCACTGTGCTGCCGGTGCTCCTCACTCCTGACCCACAACCCCCTGAGATCCCTCCAGCTCTGACGGTGCACCTTACTTCCGACCCACAGCCCCCTGGGCTCCCTGCTAAGCTCTCCGGTCCCTGCGATGCCGGTGCCTCTCACTCTCTAACCACAGTCCCTGCTATCCCAGTCCTGACCTCCAGACTCACAGCTCTGTTGTTTCCCCTCACTCCTGACCTGCAGCCCCCTCGGTTTCCCCCCAGCTCTACCAGAGACCGTCACTCCCAACCCCCCAGTCCCCTGGGCTTGCGCTAGCTCTGCCGGTGCCCCTCACTCCCGAACCGCAGACCCTACTATCCCAGTACTAATCTCCAGACTCACAGCTCTAGTGTTTTCCCTCACTGCCGACCTGCAGCCCCCTAGGCTCCCTCCAGCTCTCTCGCTGCCTCTCACTCCTGAACCACAGCCTCCTGGGCTCCCCGCTGAGCTCCCCAGTCACTGTGCTGCCAATGCCCCTCATTCCTCACCCGTAGCCCCTCCTGTCCCAGTCCTGACGTCCAGACTCACAGCTCTGCTGCTGCCCATCACACCCAACCCGCATCCCCCTGGGCTTCCCCCAGCTCTACCAGTGCCCCTCACTCACGCTCTGCAGCCCCTGGGCTGCCCTCTGCTCTGCCAGTGCCCCTTGTGATGGAGGATGAACTTTCTGTGTGGGGGATGGGAGAGGAGGGGGTGACTTTAGGTGAGGGACAGGACCTGAGCCTGTAACCTGAGCGATGCAGGGGGAAGGGAGTTCAACACCTTGGACCGAGAAGTTGGACCAAGGCAGAGAGCCGATCAGAGAGGGTTTGGGCAGTTTCAGATTTACGTCTGGATGGGAGGAATTCAGGGAATCCCAAGCTGTGGACTAAACACTCTGACCCCCGAGAAGGACCAGATTGAGGGGTCCTGACTGTGCCTACAAGCTCTGCTGTAGCCTGCGTTCCTGTTGTCCAATAAAATTCCTGTTTCACTGGCTGGCTGAGAGTCACTGTGAATCCCGGAAGGAGGGGTGCAGGGCCGGACTCCCCCACACTCCATGACAACTGGTGGCAGCGGCGGGATCTACTGCACCCTGTGGACAGCGCTTCCTGCAGTAAGTGGCTGGGGAGCAGTAAAAGGAAAGGACGATTGTAGGGGTGATTAACCCCTGGAGTGAGTGACCAGAGAGAAGGACTTTGCAGTAATAGGGTCCCTGGGGGATTGCAGCGAGCGGTCCCAGGGGCGGAGGAGTCTGCAGCTCGACCCTGGCAGAGAGAGGGTGACCTCAAGAAGGGCTGGTGCATTAGGCGAGCACCCTGGCCTGTGAGTGCCCAGCAGGAAGGTGTATGCCAAGCGGCGCAAGTTCAACCTGGTGGAGCTGTGCAAGCAGAGGGAGCTGCGAAGGGAGAGGCTCACAAAAGACCAGCTGATTGCCCAGCTGGAGGAGGGAGATCGCTTGAAGGAACAGATCCCTGTCCCTGGGGGAAGCAGCCTGCTAGATGCAGCACAGGCACCAGTGTCTGTCCCCGCTGGGAGTGGTCAGCCGGCGGCTGAGAGCTTCCCGAGACCCTCCCTTCCTATGCCTAGGGGAAGGGTCGGGAGGAGCCCAGGGAATACCGAGGGCACCGTGACCCCCTGGACTGGGGGGCGGCCATTGCAGCAAGGGTAGGGTGCTGGGTTCCCTCCCTGGCTGTGCGAGGGGACTGGGGAGCGGTCGCTCCTGTGGGGGGGGGGTGCTGGTTTCCCTCCCCAGCTCTGCGACAAGGCTCAGGAGTGGCCGTTCCTGCGGGTGTGGGGCACTTGGATCCGTCCCCGGCTCTGCGAGGGGGCGGGAGAGCGGCCATTCCTGCGTGGGAGGGGCGCCGGGTTACGTCCCAAGCTCTGACACAGGACTGGAGAGAGCCGTTCCTGCAGCGGTGGGAGCTGGGTTTCCTCCCTGCCTCTACGACGGGACTGAGAAGAGGCCGTTCATGCAAGGGTGGGGTGCAGGGTTCCCTGCCCAGCTCTGCGAGGGGAATGAAGTGCTGTCTTTCCTGCGTGGGGGGGGGTTGCTGTGTTCCCTCCCCTGTCAGTGATGGGACTGTGGAGCGGCCATTCCTGCGGGGGCGGGGCGGTGCGTTCCCTCCCCAGCTCTGCGATGGGACTGGGGAGTGGCCTTTCCTGCGGGAGTGGGGTGCTGGGTTCCCTCCCTGGCTCTGCGATGGGACTGGGGTGTGGCAGTTTGTGTGGGGCTGGGGTGCTGGGTTCTCTCCCCAGCTTTGGAAGGGGACTGGGGAGCAGCCGTTCCTGCAGGGGTGGGGCGCTGTCATCCCTCCCCAGCTCTGCTTGGGGACTGGGGAGGGGCCGTTCCTGTGGGGGTGGGGAGCTGTCTTCCCTCCCCAGCTCTGCGAGGGGACTTGGGAGCGGCAGTTCCTGCGGGGGTGGGGACTCTCGTTCCCTCCCCAGCTCTGCGAGGGGACTGGGGTGCAGCCGTTCCTATGGGGGTGGGGACACTCGGTTCTCTTCCCAGCTCTCCGAGGGGACTGGGGAGCAGCCATTCCTGCGGGGGTGGGGCGCTGGGTTCCCTCCCCACCTTTGTCAGTGGAGTGGGGAATCGGCAGTTCCTGCGGGGGTGGGGCACTGGCTTCCCTCCCCGGCTCTGGGAGCGGACAGGGGAGTGGCCGTCCCAGCGGGGGTGGGGCGCTGTGTTCCAGATCCAGCTCTGTTATTGGAGAGGGGAGGGGCGGTTCCTGCGGGGGTGGGGCTCTGAGATCCCTCCCCAGCTCCATGAGGGGCAGGGGAGCGGCCGTTCCTGCGGGGATGGGGCCCTGGGCTCCCTCCCCAGCTCTGCAAGGTGACTGGAGAGTGGCCATTCCTGCGGGGGAGGGGCGCTGTCTTCCCTCCCCATCTCTGCGAGGGGAGTGGGGTGCAGCCCTTCCTGCGGGGGAGGGACGTTGGGTTCTGTCCACAGTTCCCTCGCAGAGCCCTCGAGAACAGGAACGGCCGCTCCCCGGTCCCCTCGCAGAGCTGGGGCGGGAACCCAGCACCCCACCCCCACAGCAACGGCCAATCCCATGTCCCCTCGCAGAGCTGGGGAGGGAACCTAGTGCCTCCTCCCCAGGAATAGCCGCTCCCCAATCCCCTGGCAGAGCCGGTTAGGGAACCCAGTGCCCCCCCCCTGCAGAAACTGGCGTTCTCCAGTCTCCTCGCAGAGCTGGGGAAGGAACCCAGCGTCCCACCTCCGCTGAAATGGCCGCTGCCAAGTGTGACGTTATTGATATAAACTGGGACCATATAGAACATGGGTTGCAACCACGGTTCTGTAGTGGCACCAAATCCTATGTAAAGGGGGTCATATAAGGTGTCTAAGACCAGGTTACGGGTTACTGGTTATGATTGTGTGTCTGTATGTCTGTATCATTTGT
>NC_133786.1:956957-995859 GCF_003597395.2 Chelonoidis abingdonii | reverse complement strand
CAGCCACTGCTGTCAGTGAGATAAGTGTCTGTTCTGGTGAGAGCTCTGCTCACGACCCACCTGGCTCCAGGTAGGGACGCCCTGTTAGTTGGGCCTGGGTTTGTAACAAAGTGTTCGTGACTAGCTGTGGTTATGAGGGAGACTGGGTCCCAATTTTCAGGATCTGCTCATTTCTCTGTTGACAAGCGATGTGTCCTCTGCAGAAAAGGTAGGTTCCAGGTGGTGAGTTACTTGCCTTCCTCCTGTGTTTCTCTCTCTCTCTCTTCTAGTGTTGGCCAACACACTCTCTCTCTCTGTTCTTGCCTCTCTCTTTTCTGCAATCTCCCTTCATGGCACACAGGCAGGTGAGCTAGCTGTGCATCCCCAGAGGCCAGGTCTTGGGAAGCATGGTGAAGTAGGAGGGGACGGAAATAATGCAAGGCAGTGGGTGTGAGAGTGGAGCGGTGACTGTCGCTGTTAACTCGGTCTCTGTTCATCGAATGGGGCCGATGCAGACGGAATGGAAGAGGGAGGCAGGATTGAGGGCAAGATTTCAAGTATCATTAGAGCTCTGTGTAGTGATGGCTCATGCTTGGTTTTTGCAGCTGCTCTTGCAGCGGAATTGTCCAGAAGCCCTAGCTGGAGGAGGAAGAGGCAGAAGTGGACCTGAGCAGCTTGGACATGGTTTTAAGCGGACATGAACAGTCCTCAGCTTTCTGTCTCCTGCATAACTGGCTGTGAGTAAGCGGTCTGTACTTTGAATTCCTTCTCTGTACTTGCTGTCATAGGGCCATGTGCTTCCTCATTGGGTAGTGATAAAGGTGTAGTGTAGTGATAAAGGTGTGATGGAAAGAGAGTCGAGGGCTGAGCTCGACCATGTGGGAGAGGTGAAAAGAAGAGCAGATGAGTTGCTGCCTACTGAGATGGTAACTTACTTGTTCCCCCACCCCACCCCTTGTGCTGGGTTTAGAACCAAGTGAAAAGAAGTCTCACGTCAGAGTGTACTGCCCTCATGGGACGGAAATCAAGCGAGAGCGACGAGACCTCGAGCATTGTTCATGCCAGGCAAGAGCTGTCCATCTGTGAGCGTAACAGCTGCCACTGTCACTGAGAGAAGTGTCTGTTTTGGTGAGGGTTCTGTTCACGGCCCACCTGGTTCCAGGTAGACACACCCCATCAGCTGGGGCTGGGTTTACAAGAATATGTTCCTCACTAGCTGTGGTTATGAGGGAGACAAGGTCCTCATTTTCAGGGGGTGCTCATTTCTCTGTCCAGTAGCTGTTTCCTCCTCAGCAGAAGGTTGGATCCAGGAGGATGACACCAGGTGGTGAGTTGCTTGCCTTCCTCCCATGATTCTCTTTCTCTTCTCTAGTGTTGGCCAACACACACTCTCTCTCTGTCCTTGCCTCTCCTTCTGCTGTCTCCCTTCATAGCACATGGGCAGGGGTGCTAGGTGTGCATCCCCACAGGCTGTGTCTCCTGGATCCATGAAGAAGTAGGAGGGGACAAAAATCATTCTGGATAGCGGATAGAGTGGAGTGGTGACTGTCGGTGTTAACTCCATCTCTGTTCATCAAGTGGGGTTGATGTAGATGGAATGGGAGAGGGAGGCAGGGATGAGGGTATTCATAGAGCTCTGTGTAGTGATAGTTCTTGGACGATTCCTTTGTAAACTAATAAATCCAACCAAGAGCCTTAGCCGGAGGATAGGGTGGCAGAAGTGAAGCTGAGCAGCCTGAACATCCTTCTAAGGAGACATGAACAGTCCTCAGATTTCTGAATTCTGCATAACTAGCGGTGAGTAAGAGGTCAGTGCTTTCAATTCCTCACCTCTACTGGTAGTTTTCTTTACAAGCAGGGCCGGCTCAGGCGGGGCCACCGGAGCAGCAAAACGGGAAAAACTGGCGTGGCTGGAGTGGCAAAGTGGGGAGGGGGAGGAACGCGGCACAGCTGGAGCGGCAAACGAGGGCGGTGTGGGGAGAAGCATCGGTGTGGCTGGAAAAGCGGGGGGGAAAGCAAAACAAAACCCCCTACAGGGCAACCGGAGCCAGGGGACTCTGTGCTGCAGAGCGCGTGCCCAGTCTAATGGGTGGGAAGGGGAGGGAGCGGGGGGCAGAGAGGAGGAGTTCGGCCAGTGCTTCAGCAGGGCACTCACCCTGCGGCCCCGACTGCTGCACCACCTGCCAGGAGGGCTCCACTCCACTCTGGTCAGCGGGTAGGGAAGGACGTGGGCTGCCCTGCCGAGCTTGGTGCAGGGCGCTCCCCTCCTCTGTGCTGCTGCCCCCTACAGGGCGGCTGGAGCACCAAACAACAACAACAAAAAGCAGCTGTGCTGCCCTAGGTTTGGGCAGAAGCCACCCCGTAGAATGTGCCGCCCCAAGCACGAGCTTGCTCAGCTGGTGCCTGGAGCCGACCCTGTTTACAGGCCCTGTGTTTCCTTGTTGAGTACAGGGCACTGTGGTATTAAGGCTGGGGAAGGGACAAGAGTCTCCTGAGCAAAGTGACTATTTTGGGTGCAGTTACTATGGGTCCCTTCTAGTTGCAGGTGCAAAGTAGTAATGAAGGATGGGTTGAAGGCGGAGCCGTGGGATACGGGAGGTATGAAATGAAGAGATACGTGACATTGCTGACGGAGATGGTAACTTGTTTGTTTTTCCCCTTCTGCTGGGTTTAGTGCCAAGGGAAAAGAAGTCACACGTCAGTCTACTGCCCTCATGCGATGGAAAAGTGATCAAGAGCGATTGGACCTGGAGAATTATTGATGGCATGGAAAAGGCATCCATCTGGGAGCGGAACAGACGCCACTGTCACTGAGACAAGTGTCTGTCCTGCTGAGGGTTCTGCTCACGGCCCACCTGGCTCCAGGTAGTGATGCCCCATCGGCTGGGGCTGGGGCTTTTTTTTTTTTTTTTTTTTTAACAAAGTTCTTGAACAGCACAGGTTATGAGGGAGACAAGGTCCCCATTTTCAGGAGGTGTTCATGTCCAGTAGTTTTGTGTCCTCTGCAGCAAAAGGTTAGATCCAGGAGGATGACACCAGGTGGCAAGTTGCTTGCCTTCCTCCTATGTTTTTCTCTCTCTTTTCTAATATGTTGGCCAACACACACTCTCTCTCTCTGTCCTTACCTTTCCTTGTGCCATCTCCCTTCATAGGACATGATCGGGGTGCTAGGTGTGCATCCCCCCAGACTAGGTCTTCGGAGCCATGGAGCAGTAGGAGCAGAGAAAAATCATGAGGGGCAGTGAGTGCTAGAGTGAAGCGGTGACTGTCTGCTTTTACTCAGTCTCTGTTCGAGTCAGGCTGAGGTAGATAGGATGGGAGAGGGAGGCAGGGATGAGGGCTTTAATAGAGCTCTGCATAGTGATAGTTCTTGGCTGGCTTAATTAGTTTGCAGAAGAATCGTCCAGGAGCCCTCGCCGGAGGAGAAACTGGCAGAAGTGGACCTGAGCAGCCTGAACATCCTTCTAAGGAGACATGAACGGTCCTCAGCTTTCTGCCTCTCATGTAAGCTGTCAGTGCTTGGAATTCCTCATCTGTACTCACTGTATTCACAGCCCGTATGGTTCCTCGTTGGGTATGGGGCTCTGTGGTGTTAAGGCTTGGGAGGGACCAGCGTCTGCTGTGCAGAGTGATTGTCGGATACTGTTACAAGGGCTGCTTTTTGGTTGTAATGCTAAAGGTGTGATGGGAAGAGTGTTGAGGGTGGAGCCCTGCCTTGTTGGAGAGGCGAAAAGAAGAGCCAATGCGACGTTGTCCACTGAGTTGGTAACTTTGTTTTTTCCCCTTTTGCTAGGGTTAAGTACCAAGGGAAAAGAAATCTCACGTCAGAGTCTGCTGTCCTCATGCGATGGAAAGCGAGTGAGAGCGATGGGACTGCGAGAGTTATTGATGCTACACAAAAGCCGTCCACCTGGGAGCGGAACAGCTGCTGCTGTCAGTGAGATAAGTGTCTGTTTTGGTGATTGCTCTACTCATGGACCACCTTGCTCCTGGTAGGGATGTCCTGTTTGCTGGGGCTGTGTTTATAAGAAAATGTTGTTTTTGAGTAGCTGTGGTTGTGAGGGAGACAAGGTCCCCATTTTCAGGGGCTGCTCAATTCTCTCGTCAGGAGCGGTGTGTCCTCCGCAGCAAAAGGTTAGATCCAGGAGGATGACTTCAGGTGGCGAGTTGCTTGCCTTCCTCCTGTGTTTCTCTCTCTGTCCTCTAGTATGTTGGCCAACACACACCCTCTCTCTATACTTACGTTTCCTTTTGCCATCTCCCTTCATAGGACACGGGCAGGCGTGCTAGGTGCGCATCTCCATAGGTTAGGTCTTGGGAGTCCTGAAGTAATAGAAGGGGACAAAAACCATGTGGGGCAGTGGGTGCTAAAGTGAAGCAGTGACTGTCGGTGTTCACTTGGTCTCTGTTCATTGAGTGGGGCCGATGTAGATGGGATGGAAGAGGGAGGCAGGATGAGGGCAAGATTTCAAGCACCAATAGAGCTGTGTGTACTGATGGCTCATGCTTGACTTTTGCAGCTGCTTTTGCAGAGGAATTGTCCAGAAGCCCTCGCCGGAGCAGAAACTGGCAGAGGTGCATCTCAGCAGCCTGGACATCCTTATGAGGAGACATGAACAGTCCTCAGCTTTCTGCATTCTGAATAACTGGCTGTGAGTAAGAGGTCAGTGCCTTCAATTCCTTATCTGTACTCGCTGTAGTTTTCTTCACAGGCAGTGTGCTTCCTCATTGGTGTCATGGAGTTTGGTGGAGACAAGGCCCTGCACCCCCGGCTTCCTGCCATTCACGAAGACTCTCAGCCAGCCAGTAAAACAGAAGGCTTATTTAGACGACTGGAGCACAGTCCAAGACAGGTCTTGCAGGTACAGAAAACAGGACCCCCTCGGTTAGGTCCATCTTCCGGGAGCCCAGGGAGGCCAGAGCCCCGTCAGGGCTCCCCTCCATTTTCCCAGCCAGCCTCAGTCAGAGACTCTCCAGCCCTTCCTGTCTGGCCTTTGTCTCTTTCCCAGGCCAGGAGGTCACCTGATCTTTGTTTTCTGACACCTTCAGTTGGCAGCTTTGCAGAGGAGGGGCCCAGGCCGTTAGTTACTGGGAGAGAGTGCTGGCCATTCTCTGTGCAGACAGCATCACAGGGGCCCTCTAAGGCTCTGCAAAAATCGTACACCCTGATCCCCTACATCTAGATATTTAAGAAAGACATAGGGGAAACTGAGGCACCCACGCAGTATTCAGAGAAAACATTCAGAACCTTCCCACTTGGTCACAGTTGGGTACGAGGCTCTTTGGGATTAAGGCTGGGGAAGGGACAAGAGTCTACTGAGCAGAGTGACTATTTTGGGTGCAGTTACAATGGGTCCTTTCTAGTTACAGGTGTAAAGTAGTTCAGGGCAGAGCCATCGGACACAGGAGCTGTGAAATGAAGAGACTACGTGACATTGCAGACAGAGATGCTAATTTACTTTGTTCTTCTCCTCTGTGCTGGTTTTAGTGCCGAGGGAAAAGAAGTCACACGTCAGTCTACTGCCCTCATGCGATGGAAAGCGAGCGAGAGCGATGAGACTGCGAGCTTTGTTGATACCACGAAAAAACCATCCAACTGGGATCAGAACAGCCGCTACTGTCAGTGAGATAAGTGACTGACTGGTTTGGTGAGGGCTCTGCTCACGGCCCGCTTGCATCCAGGTAGGGAAACCCCATTAGCTGGGGCTAGGTTTGTAGGAAAAGTTTCCTGACTAGCTGCGGTTAGAAGGGAGACAAAGTCCCCATTTTCAGGGGCTGCTCAGTTCTCTGGCCAGGATCGGTGTGTCCTCTGCAGTAGAAGGTTAGATTCAGGAGGATAACTCCATGTGACGAGTCGCTTGCCTTCCTCCCATGTTCCCCTCGCTCTCTTCTCTACTGTGTACACACACACACAAACTCTGTCTGTCTGTCCTTGCCTCTTCTTGTGGTGTCTCCCTTCACAGGACATGGGCAGCTGTGCTCGGGGTGCATCCTCACTGGCTAGGTCTCGGGAGCCATGAAGAAGTAGGAGGGGACAAAAATCATGCAAAGTAGTTGATGCGAGAGTGGAGGCAGGTACTGGAAGGCCTTGTGCACCTATAGTGTTTTTGTCAGTGATGGCTCTTCCATAGGTGGTTAGCTGTTCTTGCGGAGGGCTGCTCCAGGCTAGCGGAGCAGCCCCAGACAGAGGAGGAGCATCTGGAGGAAGCAGACATACCCAATCTAGGTGTTTGGCTTTACAGTGGAGCTGAGGAGCTCTCCTGTAATGTTGGAGGAGTAAGTGTATGTTTTTGTGAAATGATGTTTCTCTATCCAGTATCTGCAGAGTGAGGTGCCTCGTGGAGAGCAGCGAGATGCTTCTCCTATCCCTGGGATAGGTCCTGGGGAAGGTCCAGCTCTGCCTGTGGCTGGTAGTGGTCTGGGATTGTCCCTTTCCTGGAGGGCTGTAGCTCCTTAGGAGTGATGAGTATTTTAAGCCCTGGGTAAGCTGAAGAAGAGTAAAGAAGGAGGGAGAAGCAGCCAGTGATGTGTGTCCGTGTCCGTTTTTCTTCCGTGCACAAGTGGTGACCTAGTTTACAAGTGTTCTTTCTCTTTTCAGTTCGTACTGAGATCGGTCAGATGAGAGATCGGCCAACCTGTGGCAGAGATCAAAGAAGGAGCAGCAACCCAGAGCCCATCGCTAGGGATGGAAGCCGGACAATGATCTGCAGAGTAAGAGCAAATGGAAACTTGCTGAAGTTCCGTATTGAGGGAGGGC
The DNA here is from genome assembly GCF_003597395.2 of Chelonoidis abingdonii. NCBI lineage: Eukaryota > Metazoa > Chordata > Testudines > Testudinidae > Chelonoidis > Chelonoidis abingdonii. The sequence continues at coordinate 989,123 of NC_133786.1, read as the reverse complement.
AGCAAATACTCTTGTCAGTGGAGAGAATTTGTTAGTATGCGGAGGGCCCCTGAGGAAAGGCCTCTGCATCTCACGGGGCCACAGTAAGCTCAGGGGAATCCTTTGTGCCCTCTCAAGGAACTGTCAGGTGCTATGGAGTCTTCCGAAAGTGCGATAACTCTTTGTGGAGAGCCAGGAAGGTGACTACAGGTGCTGAGTTTGCCTCCTTCCTGTATATGTATCTCTGCTCTCATGTGTTGGCCAACATGTGCGCGCTCTCTTTCTGTCTCTATCCTTGTCCCCTTGCATAGAACATGGGCAGTGGTGGATACTCACAGTCTAGGGCTGGAGAGCCTGTACCCCACTGGGGCATTGGGAGGAGGAAGAGAAGCATGATGGGTATTAGATCCTCCATTGGTGGTGTTGTGGGTGACTGTGGGAGTTGACTCTGACTCTGTTCATCAAGTGGGGCTGATGTACAGTGTATGGGAGAAGGAGGGCAGCATCTCACACAGCGACAGAACTTAGGGCAGTGACGGCCCCTGTGATGGGTTGGATCACAGACACCCCCCTGGGAGCTGTCAACTGATGTGCCAAGACTACCTCTGCCCCTGTTTTTCCCTGCTAGCTCAGGACTCCAGCACCCTCTCTTGCTGAGCCAGATAGTCCCATCTGCTCCAACAAAGACTCAGGGTGTGAATTACTTGCCCCAAAGCTGCAGGTTTACCTGAAAACAGCTCACAGAAGTGTGCTTGTCTTTAGCACTCAAATGCCCAACTCCCAATGGTGTACAAACACAAATCCATTTTACCCTGCATAAAGCTTATACGGAGTAAACTCATAAATGGTTCACCCTCTATAACACTGATAGAGAGAGATGCACAGCTGTTTGTTCCCCCTCCAGGTTAATTCTGGGTTAATTAACAAGTAAAAAGTGATTTTGTCAATACGGAAAGTAGGATTTAAGTGGTTCCAAATAGTAACAGACAGAACAAAGTAAGTTACCCAGCAAAATAAAATAAAACGCGCAAATCTATGTCTAATCAAACTGAATACAGATAATCTCACCCTCAGAGATGCTTCAGTAAGTTTTTTCCTCAGACTGGACCCCATCCAGGCTTGGGCACAGTTCTTTCCCTGGTACAGCTCCTGTTCCAGCTCAGGTGGTAGCTAGGGGATTCTTCCTGACTCCATGGCTCTTCTCCCGCTTTGTTCTGTTCCACCCCTTTATATATCTTTTGCATAAGGCAGGAAGCCCTTTTCTCTCTCTGGGTCTCCCCCCACTGGAAAAGCACCAGGTTAAAGATGGATTTCAGTTCATGTGACTTCACCACATGTCACTGTAAGACCCCAAGCCTTCATTCTTCTCAGCCTGACTCACAGGAAGGCCTGCCTGCAAACAGAGCCCCAGTCAATTGTCCCGGTTGATGGGAGCCATTAAGATTCCAAATCACCATTAATAGCCCACACTTTCTATAAATGTACCACTGTTGTATCTGGGACTAAAAAGATGAAATATAACTTTGAGGGACTATTGTAATTATGCAAACAGGATGACCTACTGAGTGTGATTATAAGCTTTGTAGTGATACCTTACAAGAGACATTTGGCATGAAGCATATTCCAGTTATATTATATTCACTTATTACCATATTTTTATAAAACCATATAGACTGCACAATGTCACAACTCCTGCTTGTGTTATATGCTGTGTTTTCAGAGGGATTGTCCAGGAGCCCCAGCCAGAAGAGAAGCTGGAAGAAGTGAACCTGAGCAGCCTGGACATCCTTGTAAGCAGAGATGAACAGTCCTCAGCTTTCTGCCTTCTCCATGACTGGCGGTGAGTGAACAATTACGGCCTCTATCCCTCATCCGTACCACTCTAGTTTCCTTAGAGGCCGTGAGCCTCCTCGCTGGGCACGGGGCTCTGTGGGATTAAGACCAGGGGAAGGGACAACAGTCTCCTCTGTACAAGGACTCTCTTGGATGCAGGTGCAACAGGCTACTTAACATACGAATGTAAGAATGACCAGACTGGGTCAGATCAAAGGTCCACCTAGCCCAGTATCCTGTCCGCTGACAGTGGCTAATGTCAGGTGCCCCAGAGGGAAAGAACAGAACAGGGAAGTACCAAGTGATCCATCCCTTGTCTCCCATTCCCAGCTTCTGGCAAACAGAGGCCAGGGACGCTATCCCTGCTTATCCTGACTAATAGCCGTTCATGGACTGATCCTCGATGAATTTACAGTAACTCTCCACTTAACGTCTCCATGCTTAACATCGTTTCAATCTTAGGTCCCTGCTCAATTACAGAACATGCTTCATTTAAAGATGTGCAAAGCTTCGCTATAATGATGTTTGGCTGCCTGCTTTGTCCTGAAATGGCAGACCCCCATCAGCTCCCTTATGCTCCTCCCCCCAGCACCTCCCACCCGCCAGCAGGCCTTGTGGCTCAGTGCCTTCCCTCTCCGCCTGCCCGTGGCAATCAGCTGGCTTATGGCATTCAGGGGGGAGAGGACTCGGCACAGAGGCTCCCCTTTCTTCCCCTGCTTCCAAAACACCACAAATCAGCTGATTGCCCCAGAGGGGAGGGAGGGGGGATGCTGCATGTCATATCCTTGCCCCTCCCCCCCCCCCGAAGGCCGCAAGCCAGTTGATTGCACTGGGAAGAAGGCAGTGGAGGCAGGGGTGAGGAGCGAGGATGCAGTGTGCCAAGTAAAAGGGAAGGAAGGGAGAAGAAGAGACTGGATAAGGATGGGAGTTTGGGGGAAGAGAAGTGAGCAGCCAAGGGTTGAGGCTCCCCTGGTACTTGCAGAGTAGGGGAAGCTGCCGCTGCTGCGCTGCAATGTGCTTCTCCTAGCCTACAACACCTTCAGCCTCCTTGCCTGCCTCATTGTCGCCAGTGCCAGTGGGCTGTGCCCGTGTGGGGTCAGGCGGGGGCACCTCCCAACTATAGTACTGTACTGTATGGCAAAAAATTATTCCCAGAAGCATAACTGCCCCCATTTACAGTCATTCTTGTGGGAAAATTGGATTCACTTAACATTGTTTCACTTAGTCGCATTTCCAGGAACATGACAACGTTAAGTGAGAGTTACTGTACTCTAGTTCTTTTTTGAATCCCATTATAGTCTTGGCTTTCACAGCATTCTCTGGCAAGGAGCTCCACAGGTCAAGTGTGCATTGTGTGCTTTTTAATTGGAGCTATAAAGGTGTGATGTGAGAACAACAACCTACACAACGCTGCAGATTCCGATTATAACTTGTTTTTCCCTCTTGTGTTTTGCTTAGTACCATGGGGAAAGAAGTCAAGGGTAAGAGCCCACCCCCATTGTGATATGGAAAGCACCCAAGAGCCGTGAGACAGTGAGCATTGTTGATGCCAGGCTATGGCGATGCCATCGATCTGGGAGCGGAACAGCTGTCACTATCAGTGAGATAAGTGTCTGGTTTGGTGAGGACTCCGGTAACGGCCCACCTACCTCCAGGCTGAGACTTGTCAGTAGCTGGAGCTCGGTTTGTAGGAAAACATTCCTGACCTGCTGTGGTTACGAGGGAGACAAGGTCCCCATTTTCAGGGGCTAGTCTTTTCTCTGTCCCCAAACAGTGTGTCCTACGCAGCAGAAGATTGGTTTGAGGAGGATGACTCCAGCTGATGAGTTTCTTGACTCCATCCCACATTTTTCTCTCTCTCTCTCTCTCTCTCTCCCCTCTAATGTGTTGGCCAACACACACACTGACTGTCTGTCTGTCCTCTCTCTCTCTCTCTGTCCTTGCCTCTCCTTGTGCTGTCTCCCTTCGTAGGACACAGGCAGGTGTGGTAGGTGTGCATCCCCGCAGGCTAGGTCTTGTGAGTTATGAACAAGTAGGGGACTGAAATCATGCAGGGCAGTGGACGCTAGAGTGCAGCGATGACTGTGAGTGTTGACTGAGTCTCTGCTCTAGGGGGGCTGATGTGGATGGGATGGGAGAGGGAGGCAGGGATGAGGGCAAGATTTTAAGCACCAATAGAGATGTGTGTAGTGATGGCTCATGCTTGGCTTTTGCAGATCCATTTTCAGAGGAATTTCCCAGGAGCCGTAGCCAGAGGAGAAGTTGGCAGATGTGGACATGAGGAAACTGAACATCCTTCTGAGCAGACACGAACAGTCCTCAGCTTTCTGCTTCCCATATAACTGGCTGTGAGTAAGCCATCGGTGCTTTGAATTCCTCATCTGTTTTTGCTGTAGTTTGCTTCACATGTCGTGTGCTTCCTCATTGGGCATGAGGCTCTTTGGGATTAAGGTGGGGGAAGGGCCAACAGTCTCCTGAGCAAAGTGACTATTTTGGGTGCAGTTACAATGGGTCCCTTCTAGTTGCACATGTAAAGTAGTGATGGAGATGGGTTGAGGGCAGAACCGTGGGATATAGGAGTTGTAAAATGAAGAGACTACGCAACATTGCAGACGGAGATGCTATTTTTTTTTAAATGTTTTTCTCCCCTCTGCTGGGTTTAGTAACAAGGAAAAAGAAGTTACACATCAGTCTACTGCCCTCATGCGATGGACAGTGAGTGAGAGCAGGACCCTGTGAGCATTGTTCATGCCAGGCAAGAGCTGTCCATCTGGGAGCCAAGCAGAGACTACTGTCAGTCAGATAAGTGTTTGTTTTGCGGAGGGTTCTGCTCACGGCCCACCTCCTGGTAGGGACGCCCCATTACCAAGGCCTGGGTTTGTAAGAAAAGGTTGCAATTAGTGGTTATGAGGGAGATGAGGTTCCCATTTTCAGGGGCTGGTCATTTCTCTGGCCAGGAGGGGTGTGTCCTCTGCAGCAGAAGGCTGGATCCAGGGGATGACTCCAGCTGATGAGTTTCTTGACTTCCTCCCATGTTTTTCTCTTTCTCTCCTCTAATGTGTTGGCCAACACACACTCTGTCTCTGTCTCTGTCTCTCTGTCCTTGCATCTTCTTGTGCTGTCTCCCTTCGTAGGACACAGGCAGGAGTTCTAGCTGTGCAGCCCCAAAGGCTAGATCTTGGGAGCTATGAACAAATAGGAGGAGATGAAAATCATGTGGGACAGTGGGCGCTAGAGTGGAATGGTGTCTGTTGATGTTGACTCAATCTCTATTTGAGTCGAGCGGATGTAAATGGGATGGGAGAGGGAGGCAGGGATTCAAGAGGAATTCACTTGGCTCTTGCATCGATTAAATGCAAGATTAAATGCACCAATAGTGCTGTGTGTAGTGATTGTATTTGCTTGACTTTATTAGTTTGCAGAGGAATCATCCAGGAACTCTCACCGCACGAGAATGTTCAGAAGTAGACCTGAGCAGCCTGAACATCCTTCTAAGGAGACCTCATCAGTCCTCAGCTTTCTGCCTTCTGCATAACTGGCTGTGACTAAGCAGTCAGTCCTTTGAATTTCTCATATGTACTCACTGTAACTTTCTTCATAGGCTGTTTCCTTCCTTATTTGGTACAGGTCACTGTGGGATTAAGGCTGGGGAAGGGACCAGAGTCACACTTGCCAACTTTCACTGGGTAAATAAGAACACTGAATTCACAATATTCCAAAAATCAACGTAATCCTATTTCAAAACAAGCCAATTCCTAAGAACCCCAACACTCTGTGTGACTAGATCTCTCCTGGCATGCAATCTAGGACTGTGGTGGGCCCGCTGTGTACCCTGACTCTCTCCTGTTTGCCCCTGCTTGCTGGAAGCTGCAAGCTACAACAAGCAATAAGCTACAGGCCAAAAACAAGCCCAATTTCTATGTTTTATTTCTCCCCCCGAGGTTTGGTGTGTGTGACCAGAGTCTGCTGTGCAGACTGACTATTTCGGGTGTCATTGTGTCATTGCTTTCTACTTGTTGTCCTACCGATGTAATGAGAAGAGGATTGAGGGTGGAGCCCCACTGTGTGCGGGAGCGGAAAATAAGAGCCTACCCAAAGTTGCTGACTGAAAGGGTAACTGGTTTGTTTTTTCCCCTTTGTGCTGGGTTTAGTAGCAAGAGAAAAGAAGTCAGAGGCCAAAGTATACTGCCCTCGTGCAATGGAAAGGGAGCAAGAGCGACGAGTCTTCGAGCGTTGTTGATGCGATGCAGATGCGATGCAGAAGGCGTCCATCTGGGAGTGGAACCGCCACCACTCTCAATGAGATAAGTGTCTGTTTTGGTGATTGCTCTGCTCAAGGCCTATCTTGCTCCTGGTAGGGATGCCCTGTTAGCTGGGGCTGGGGGGTTTGTAAGGAAAGGTTCCTGACTAATTGTGGTTACAAGGGAAACGATGTCCCCGTTTTCAGGGGCTGCTCATGTCTCTGGCCAGGACCAGTGTGTCCTCCACAGCATATTAGATCCAGGGGGATGACTCCAGCTGGTGAGTTTCTTGACTCCCTCCCACGTTTTTCTCTCTCTCTCCTGTAATATGTTGGCCAACACACACTCTGTCTGTTTCTGTCCTTGCCTCTCCTTGCGCTGTCTCCCTTCGTAGGACACGGGCAGGTGTGTTAGGTGTGCATCCCCACAGGCTAGGTCTTGTGAGGTATGAACAAGTAGGGGACCGAAATGATGCAAGGCAGTGGGCCCTAGAGTGCAGCGATGACTGTGGGTGTTGACTGACTCTCTGCTCTAGTGGATGGGATGGGACAGGGAGGTAGGGATGAGGGCAAGATTTCATGCACCAATTGAATTTTTTGTAGTAAGGGCCCTTGCTTGGCTTATTTGCTGCACTTGTAGAGGAATCGTCCAGGAGTGGTATCCAGAGGAGAAATTGGCAGATGTGGGCCTGAGATGCCTGGACATCCTTCTAAGCAGAGATTAACAGTCCTCAGTTTTCTGCCTTGTGCATAACTGGCTGTGGGTAAGTGGTCAGTGCTTGGAATTCCTTACCTGTACTCGCTGTGATTTTCTTCACACTTCATTTGCTTCCTTGTTGGGTGTGGGGCTTTGTGGGATTAAGGCTGGGGAAGGAACCAGAGTCACAGCTGCTAACTTTCACTGGGGAAATAAGCACTCCGACTTTGACAATAAGCCAAAAGTCAAGATAAACCCATTTTGAAAACAAGGCCAAAACGAGCCAATCCCTAAGAACCCCAACACTCAATGACTAGATCTCGCCTGGTGTGCAGTCTGGGACTGTGGTGGGCCTTTTGCTCCTCCTTGTCCATGCTTGCTGGAAGCAAAAAGCTACAAGAGGCAATAAGTTAAAAGCCAAAAAGAAGCACAATTTCTACGTGTTTTCCCCATAGGTTTGGTGAGTCTGACCAGAGTCATCTGTGCAGAGTGACTATTTCAGATGTCATTGCAAGGGGTGCTTTCTACTGTTGTCATAAAGGTGTGATGGGAGGAGGGTTCAGGGCAGAGTCCCACCATGTGAGAGAGGCAAAAAGAAGCAGATACCCAACCTTGCCAATTGAGATGGAGACTGAGTTGTTCTTCTGTTGGATTTAGTACCAAGGGAAAAGAAGTCACAAGTTAGTCTACTGCCCTCATGTGATGGAAAGCGAGCGAGAGTGATGGGACTGCGAGAATTATTGATGCCTTGAAAAAGCTGTCCAACTGGGAATGGAACAGTCGTCACTGTCAATGAGATAAGTGTCTGTTTTGGTGATTGCTCTGCTCATGGCCCACCTTCCTCCTGATAGGGATGCCCCGTTTGCTGAGGCTGTGTTTGTAAGAAAAGGTTCCTGACTAGTGGTTATGAGGGAGACGAGGTCCCCATTTTTAGGGGCTGCTCAGTTTTCTGGCCAGGAGCAGTGTGTCCTACGCAGCAGAAGGTTGCATGTAGGGGAATGAGTTCAGGTGGTGAGTTGCTTGCCTTCCTCTTGTGTTTCTCTCTCTCTCTCTCTTTCTCAATCTGTCCTTGCCTTTCCTTGTGCTGTCTCCCTTCTTAGGACATAGGCAGGCGAGCTAGGTTGTGTCTTGGGAGCCATAAAGAAGTACGAGGGGACGAAAATCATGCAGGGCAGTCGGTGCGAGACTGGAGCAGTGACTGTGGGTGTTGTGGGGCCAAGACAGATGGAAAGCGACGCAGGGAAGAGGGCCTTAATTGGGTTCTATATAGTGCAGTTCTCAAACTGGGGTTTAGGCCCCGTCAGGGGGCCGCAAGGTTGTTATATGGGGGGTTGTGAAATGTCATCCTCCATCCTAAACATCACTTTGCCTCCAGCATTTATAATGGTGTTGATTATACAAAAAGTGTTTTTAATTTAAATGGGAGGGTCACACTCAGAAGCTTCCTATGTAAAAGGGGTCATCAGTACAAAAGTTTGAGAACCACCGGTGTAGTGATAGTTCTTGCTTGCCTTTATTAGTTTGCAGGGGAATTGTCCAGGAGTCTCAGCTAGAGAAGAAGCTGGCAGAAGTGGACGTGAACTGCCTGGACATCCTTCTAAGGAGACATGAACAGTCCTCAGCTTTCTGCATTCTGAATAACTGGCTGTGAGTAAGAAGTCAGTGTTTTCAATTCCTTATCTGTACTCATTCTTGTTTCCTTCACAGGCCGTGTGCTTCCTCGTTGGGTATGGGGTTCTTTGGGATTAAGGTTGGGGAAGGGACAAGAGTCTCCTGAGCAAAGTGACTATTTTGGGTGCAGTTAAAATGGGTCCTTTCTAGTTGCAGCTGTAAAGTACTAATGGGAGATGGGTTGAGGGCAGAGCTGTGGGATATGGGAGATGTGAGATGAAGAGACTACGTGACATTGCAGACGGAGATGGTAATTTTAATTTTTTTTTCTTCCCTGTACTTCTTCCTTGGTATTAAACCCAGCAGTCACACATCAGATTCTACTGCCCTCGTGCGATGGAAAATGAGTGAGAGCAGTGAGCCTGTGAGCATTGTTCATGCCAGGCAACAGCCATCAATGTGGGAGTCGAGCAGACGCCACTATCAGTGAGATAAGTGTCTGTTTTGCTGAGGGTTCTGCTCATGGCCCATCTGACTCCAGGTAGAGACACAAGTTAGCTGGGGCTGGGTTTGTAAGAAAAGGTTCCTAAGTAGCTGTGGTTATGAGGGATGAAAGGTCCCCCTTTACAGGGACTGATCATTTCTCTGTCCACAAGCAATGTCTCCTCTGCAGCAGAAGGTGGATCCAGGGGCATGAATCCAGCTAGTGAGTTTCTTGCCTTTCTCTGTTTTTTCTGTCTTCTACTCTCTTCTCTAGCGTGTTGGCCAACACTCTCTGTCTCTGTCCTTGCCTCTCCTTGTGCCGTCTCCCTTCATAGGACACGGGCAGAAGTGCATCCCCACAGGCTAGGTATCAGGAACTATGAGGAAGTAAGAGGGGATGAAAATCATGCAGAGTAGTGGGCGCTAGAGTGGAGTGGTGACTGTCAGTGTTGACTTAGTCTCTGTTCATCGAGTCGGGCTGATGTAGATGGGATGGGAGAGGGAGGCAGGGATGAGGGCATTCATAGAGCTCTGTGTAGTGACAGTTCTTGCTTGGCTTTATTAGTTTGCAGATGAATTGTCCAGGAGCCCCAGCCAGATGAGTGTCAGAAGTGGACCTGAGCAGCATGGACATCCTTCTAAGGAAACATGAATAGTCCTCAGGTTTTTGTCTTCTGCATAACTAGCTGTGAGTAAGCGGTCAGTGCTTTGAATTCGTCATCTGTACTCACTGTAGTATTCTTCACAGACCATGTGGTTCCTCGTTGGGTATGGGGCTCTGTGAGATTAAGGCTGGGGAGGGACCAGAGTCTGCTGTGCAGAGTGACTCTGTTGGGTGTTGTTGAAAGGGGTGCTTTCTACTTTTAGTTCTAAAGGTGTAATGGGTAGAGGGCGGAACCCCGCCGTGTGTGAGAGGCGAAAAGAAGAGCCTACGAGACATTGCCGACTGAGACGCTAGCTTATTTGCTTTATCCCCTGGTGTTAGTACCAAGCAAAAAGACGTCACGTGTCAAAGTCTACTGCCCTTATAATGGAAAGCGAGTGAGAGTGATGAGACTGCGAGCGTTGTTGGTGCCAGGCAGGAGCCGTCTGTCTGGGAGCAGAACAGCCGCTACTATCACTGAGATAAGTATCTGTTTTGCTGAGGATTCTGCTCCTCCAGATAGGGACACCTCGTTAGCTGGGGCTGGGTTTGTAAGAAACGGTTCCTGAGTAAATGTGGTTATGAGGGAGACAAGATCCCCATTTTCAGGGGCTGCTTATTTCTCTGGCCAGGAGCAGTGTGTCCTCTGCAGTAGAAAGGTTGGATCCAGGAGGATGACTCCAGGTGGTGAGTTGCTTGCCTTCCTCCCATGTTCCCCTCGCTCTCTTTTCTGTACTTTATTGGCCAACACACTCTCTCCCTCTCTATGTCCCTGCCTCTCCTTGTGCTCTCTCCCTTCCTAGGACATGAGCAGGAGTGCTAGGTATGCATCCACACAGGTCAGGACTTGGGAGCCATGGAGAAGTTGAAGCAGAGAAAAATCATGAGGGGCAGTGGGCGCTGAAGTGGAGCGGTGACTCTCTTTACTTGTCTTTGTTCATGGAGTTGGGCTCAGATAGATGGCCTGGGAGAAGAGGATGGGATGAGGACAAGATGTCATGAATGAATAGAACTTTTTGTACTGATGGCTCAATGAATTGGTTTTGCAGCTGCACTTCCAGAGGAAGCGTCCAGGAGCCCCAGCCCGAGGAGAAGCTGGCAGAAGTGGACCTGATCAGTCTGAACATGTCTATTTAGAAGGATGTCCTCAGCTTTCTGCCTCCCACATAACTACACTTCATTACTTTAGCAGCACAGCTGAAGCCTAAGATAAATGCCGGTTAGAGGCTTAGCACAGATGGCTGCTTCCCTTGAGGTGGGTTTGGTTTCTTGTAAACCTTTGCTTCTTTGTTCTGGGTGTGGGAGGAGAATTTCCCTATTGTGGGAGTAGCTGTGGGATTACATCCAGGGGAATAGACAATAGTCTCCTCTGCATAGTGACTCTCTTGGGTGCAGGTGCAACAGACTGCTTAACATAAGAATGGCAATGCTTGGTCAGACTCATGGTCCATCTAGCCCAATATCCTGTCTTCTGACTGCTAATGCCAGGTGCTTCAAAGGGAATGAATAGAACAGGGAATCAAAACGTGATTCATCCTGTGTCACCAGTTCCCAGCTTCTGGCAAACAGAGGATAAGGGCACCATCCCTGTATGTCCTGACTAATAGCCATTGATGGACCAAACCTCCATGAATTTACCTAGTTCTTTTTTTAACCCTGTTACAGTCTTGGCTTTCATAGAAGTCTCTGGCCAGGAATTCCAGAAGTTGAGTGTGCATTGTGTCTTTTTTAATTGTATCTATAAAGGTGTAATGGGAGATGAGCGAAGAAGAACCTACACAACACTGCAGATTCCGATGGTAACTTTTGTCTGTGGTACTAAGCAAAACACGAAGGAAAAAGAAGTCAAAGGTAAGAACCCACTCCTGTTTTGAGATGGAAAGCACACAAGGCCCATGAGACAGTGAGCATTGTTGATGCCAGGCTATGCAGATGCTGTCAAGCTGGGAGTGGAGCAGCCGTCACCGTCAGTGAGATAAGTGTCTGGCCTGGTGAGGACTCTGGTAATGGCCAGCCTGCCTCCAGGCTGGGACTTGTCGTTAGCAGGGGCTTGATTTGTAGGAAAAGATTCCTGACATGCTGTGGTTAGGAGGAAGACAAGGTCCCCATTTTCAGGGGCTGGTCATTTCTCTGTCCACAAGCAGTGTGTCCTCTGCAGGAGAGGGTTGGATCCACGGGGATGACTCCAACTGGTGAGTTCTTTGCCTTCCTCCTGTGTTTCGCTGTCTGTCTGTCTGTCTGTCTCTCTCTTTTCTGTACTGTGTTGGCCAACACACACCGTCTCTCTCCCCCTCCTGCCTTTCCTCTCCCTGTGCTGTCTCCCTTCCTAGGACATGGGCAGGTGTGCTAGGGGTGCATCCCCACAGGCTTGGTTTCGGGAACCATGAAGAAGTAGGAGGGGATGAAGATCATGCAGGGTAATGGATAGTGGAGTGGAGCGGTGACTGTCCGTGTTCACTCCATCTGTGTTCGAGTGGGGCCGATGTACATGGAATGGAAGAGGGAAGCAGGAATGAGGACATTCATAGAACTCTGTGTAGTGATAGTTCTTGCTTGGCTTTATTAGGTTGCAGAGGAATTGTCCAGGAGGTGTCTGCAGAGGAGAAGCTGACAGAGATGGACCTGAACTTCCTGGACATCCTTCTAAGGAGACATGAAGGGTCCTCAGCTTTCTGCCTCTCATGTAAGCTGTCGTTGCTTGGAATTCCTCGTCCATACTCACTGTAGTGCTCTTCACAGGCCATGTGCTTCCTCGTTGGGTACGGGGCTCTGTGGGATTAGGGATGGGACTCCTCGCCAGAGAATGTTGTGACGGCTAAGACTAAAATCGGGTTCAAAAAAGAACTAGGTAAATTCATGGAAGATCAGTCCCTCAATGTCTGTTAGTCAGGTTGAGCAGGGATAGTGTGTCTAGCCCCTTCTGCATTTCAGGCTGCTTAGCTTCTCTCCCCTTGGGTAGGGTTTCCCTCAATCCTTTATGCCAGGGGAGTGTCTCTGCTCTGCTTGGGCAGGGTTTCCCTTCCTCTGGGCTGCTTTCTAGTTGTAGTGCTAAAGCTGTAATGGGAGGAGGGTTGAGGGCAGAGGCCTGAGGTGCGGTAGATGCGAGAAGAAGAACTTATGTACGTTGCAGACTGAGATGGTAACATGCTTGGTTTTTCCCATTGTCCTGGGTTTAGTACCAAGGGAAAGAAGTCACAAGTCAGCATCTCCTGCCCTCATGCGATGGAAAGTGAGCGAGAGCGATGGGACTGTGAGAATTATTGATGTCACAAAAAAGCCGTCCAACTGGGAGCAGAACAGCCACCACTGTCAATGAGGAAAGTGTCTGTTTTGGTGATTGCTCTGCCCACAGCTCACCTTGCTCCTGGTAGGGATGCCCCGTTTGCTGGGGCTGGTTTGTAAGAAAAAGTTTTTGAATAGCTGTGGTTATGAGGGAGGCAAGGTTCCCATTTCCAGCAACTGCTCAGTTCTCTGGCCAGTAGCACTGTGTCCTCTGCAGCAGAAGGTTAGATCCAGGAGGATGACTCCAGGTGGTGAGTTGCTTGCCTTCCTCCCATGATGTTTCTCAGTCTCTCTCTTGCTGTCTGTTCTCTAATATGTTGGCCAACACACACACACTCTCTATCCTTGCCTTTTCTTCTGCCATCTCTCTTGGTAGGACACAGGCAGGTGTGCTACGTGTGCATCCCCACAGGTTAGGTCTTGGAAGCCCTGGAGTAGTAGGAGAGGATGAAAACCATGTGGGGGAGTGGGAGCTAAAGTGAAGCAGTTACTGTCAGTGTTAACTCGGTCTCTGCTCATCGAGTGGGGCCGATGTAGATGGAAGAGGGAGGCAGGATGAGGGCAAGATTTCAAGCACCATTAGAAGTTTGTGTGGTGATGGCTCATGCTTGGCTTTTGCAGCTGTTCTTGCAGAAGAATTGTCTAGGAGCCCTCACCGGAGGACAAACTGGCAGAAATGGATCTGAGCAACTTGGACATCCTTGTAAAGAGACATGAATAGTCCTCTGCATTCTGAATAACTGGCTGTGAGTAAGAGGTCAGTTCTTTCAATTCCTTATCTATACTCGCTATGTGCTTCCTCATTGGGTATGGGGCTCTCTTGGATTATGTCTGGGGAGGGGCAGAGTGGTTACAAGGGGTGCTTTTTAGTTGTAATGCTAAAGGTGTAATGGGGAGGGGCGGTTTGAGGGCGGAGCCCTGGTGCGTTGGAGAGGCAAAAAGAATAGCCTATGCGACATTGTCCACTGAAATGGTAACTTGTTTGTTTTTCCTACTTGTGCTGGGTTTAGTGCCAAGGGAAAAGAAGTCACGCGCCAGAGTCTACTGTTCTCATGCAATGGAAAGCGAGTGAGAGCGATGAGACCGTGAGCATTGTTCATGCTATGCAGGAGCCGTCCAGCCGGCAGTGGAGCAGCTGCTATTGTCCGTGAGATAAGTGTCTGGTTCGGTTTGGTGAGGGCTCTGCTCACGGCCCACCTGGTTCCAGGTAGGGATACCCCATTAGCTGGGGCTGGGTTTGTAAGAAAAGGTTTCTCAATAGTTGTGGTTACAAGGGAGACAAGGTCCCCATTTTCAGAGGCTGGTCATTTCTCTGTCCACAAGCAGAAGGTTGGATCCAGGGGGATGACGCCAGCTGGTGAGTTTCTTACCTTTCTCTGTGTGTGTGTATCTCTCTCTTGTCTCTAGTGTGTTGGCCAACACTCTCTCTGTCCTTGCCTCTCCTTGTGCTGTCTCCCTTCATAGCACACGGGCAGGTGTGCATCCCCACAGGTTAGGTCTCAGGAGCTATGAAGAAGTAGGAGGGATGAAAATCCTGTAGGGAAGTGGGCGCTAGAGTGGAGCGGTGTCTGTGGATTTTGACTGTCTCTGCTCTAGTGGGGCTGATGTAGATGGGATGGGAGAGGGAGGCAGGGATGAGGGCAAGATTTCACGCATCAATTGTATTTTGTGTAGTGATGGTTCTTGCTTGGCTTGTTTCCTGTGCTTTCAGAGGAATCGTCCAGGAGCAGCAACCAAAGGAGAAGGTGGCAGACGTGGAGCTGCGGAGCCTGGACATCCTTCTAAGCAGAGATTAACAGTCCTCAGCTTTCTGCCTCCCGCTTAAACGGCTGTGAGTAAGAGGTCAGTGCTTTGAACTCTTCATCTGTATTCGCTGTAGTATTCACAGGCCATGTGCTTCCTCATTGGGTACGGGTGTGACGGGTTGGATCACAGAACCCCCCTGGGGCTTGCTACCTGATGGGCCAAGACTGCTTCTGCCCCTGCTTTCCTGCCCAGGCAGCTTAGGACTCTAGCTCCCTGCCTGGTTTGAGCCAGACTCACTAGCCTACTGCAAACCCAGACCCAGGTCTGGGCCACGTCCCCAAAGCTGCAGGCTTCACTGAAAGCAGCTCACGGAAGTGTTCTTGTCTTTAACACTCAGATGCTCAACTCTCAATGGGGTCTAAACCCAATTAAACCCGTTTTACCCTGCATAAAGCTCATACAGGGTAAATGCATCACTTGTTTGCCCTCTGTAACACTGATAGAGAGAGATGCACAGCTGTTTGCCCCCCCCGAGTTAATTAATAAGTAAAGAGTGATTTTATTAAATATGGAAAGTAGGATTGACGTGGTTCCAAGTAGCGACAAACAGAACAAAGTGAGTTACCAAACAAAATAAAGTAAAACATGCAAGTCTATGTCTTAATAATGTAAGAAAGTGATTACAGATGAAAACCTCACCCTCAGGGATGTTTTGATACGTTTCTTTCACAGACTGGACACCTTCCTAGTCTGGGCACAATCCTTTCCCCTGGTACAGCCCTTATTCCAGCTCAGGTGGTAGCTAGGGGATTCCTTATGATGCCTGTCCCTTAGTTGTTCTGTTCCACCCATTTATATATCTTTTCTATAAGGTGGGAATCCTTGTCCCTCTCTAGGTTCCCACCCCCTCCTCCTCAATGGAAAGGCACCAGGTTAAAGATGGATTCCAGTTCAGGTGCCGTGATCACATGTCACTGTAAGACCTCATTGCCAGCACACATGGATACAGGAAGACTTCCAAGTACTGTTAAACAGAGCCATCTACAGTCAATTGTCCTGGTTGGTGGGAGTCATCAGAACTCCAAACCACCATTAATGGCCCACACTTGGCATAATTACAGTAGGCCCTCAGAGTTCTATTTTGTATTTCCAGTTTCAGATACAAGAGTGGCACATTTATACAGCTAGGATGACCGCACTCAGTAGATTATAAGCTTTGTAATGATACCTTACAAGAGACCTTTTGCATGAAGCATATTTATATTCACACACATGAACATATTTTCATAGAATTGTACAGAATGCGTCCCAACGGGGTCTGTGGTATTAAGGCTGGGGAGGGGCCAGAATCTGCTGTGCAGAGTGACGATGTCAAGTGCTGTTACAAAGGATGCTTTCTGGGTGTAATGCTAAAAGTGTAAGGTGGGTGGAGGGCAGAGCCCCGCCAGGAGAGGCAAAGAGAAGAGCCTACAAGACGTTGCCAACTGAAATGGTAACTGATTTGTTTTTCCCCATTCTTCTGGGGGGAACCCTCTCCAGAGGGTGGTTTCTAGAACTACCACCCAAATGGCAGTGTTGTCTTGTGAAAGGCAGGGAAAGACCCACACCCTAGTGAGAGGGAGCTGACTTTGGACCTTGGCACGAAGAGGGCCAATGCAGAGAGGAGAAAAGGGAAAGAGCCCTGAACCCTGTGGTCACCATTTCTTTAGTAAAATACTCCTCCTCTAAACAAGGGAGGGAAAGTCCCCAATGTGAAAAGATCTGGAAATGAACAGCTAAGAGAGGGATCCTGCTGAGTCTCTCCTTTCAAATCAATCTTTGATCCCTCAGCAACACCCTTCCTGACTTGACTTCCTACCCCACTGAGAAAATGACAACTTTGTGCCCCCTAACCTTTACCAGAAAAGACCCCTCTTCCTTGTGATGCAGTCCTGTTGGTAGGGTTAGGTGCACCCACGTGCCACCTCTGAGTACCACCACATGTGCTTACAACACCTGAGCATCACCACATTTCAGAGAGGACCGCCACATCGATCCCTTCAAACGTAGCCCTTGGGTAAGATCTAAGTTATAATTGAACCTGGGAATGTGGCTGATCTGTTGGGGTTTGAAGAACCTTTTATTTTATATGATGAGATAAGAGATTTTCAGTAACCATCATCATATGTTTGACTTGTGTCTGAATGATGGATAGGGGTCAGAGTAGTCAGAGGGCAGGGAACAGTGGGATTGAATGGGGGCAAGGGTCCCAGGGGGTAGTCAGGAAGGAGCAGGGGTTGGATGAGATGGTGAGGGCAGTCAGGGACAGAGAGAAGGGGCGGTTGGATGGGGAGCCATCAAGAATCAGAGGAGGGGTTGGATGGGGTGGCAAGGGGCAGTTAGGGGACAGGAAAGGCGGGGGATGGATCAGGGGTCCCCGGGGGGAGTGTCAAGGAACATGGGGGGTTGGATGGGGCACGACCCCCTCATGAAGTGAGGAGGAGGGAACCTGTAATATTTTGGCAGTTCATCACTGGGCGCATATCCACCAGCTTTTGGGATTTGTCTGCCCCATCGTGTTTGCAGTTCACCCTGATTGAGTAACCTCAGCTGCCTCCCACTGGCAGCATTGTTAGACTTCAACTGTTTCTTAAGGGTGGTCTCTCAGCCTCAGCTATGGAAGGGACCCATAAAGCATTTTAGTTGGCAGGGAATGGACCTTGATCCCTGTTTGCAGGGAAGTCCTTTTACCTGGCACCTCAAGGGGGATTAAGCATGTGCAGAGAAGGGTCGATCCCGAGCCCTCGGTACAGGGGTGTGATGTGTTCTGTGTGTGCAGCCTGTGGCCGTGGCTTTTTCTTCCGTTTTCCTGCAGTTTCTTTGGTGCTTGTGTCGTCTTGTCGATTTTGTCCTTTTGAGTTGCTAGAAAGAGAGAGGTGAAGCGTGTTAGGTGTGGCTCAGTAGACAGCACGATTACAAGGCAATCTCCCCTTCTGGAAATTACCCCAATTCCTAGTTTTCAGCACTTGTGTGTTGCAGAAGTTAGGCGAGCTTGCACGAGAACTCAGCACCTTCTTCCTAGTCAGCACAAACTGCTTGTGGTTTCCTGCTTAGCGTCTTTGTCCGGGTAAGCTTGAACCTGCACACACGTTTGCTACCTCGGGCCGTTTGTCCAGCGAGTGTGAGCTGCTTTAGGAGCTTCCTACCCAGTGCTTTTTGTCATGTCAGTAGAAGAGTCTGTTCTCCTTTCATTTCCATGTCCCTTCTCCAGTAAGGGTATCAGCTACAGTGTTACCTGCCCAGTACCTCCTGCCCAGTGCTTGAGGTTGGCTTCCGTGGTTTCAGACCCAGCACCCTCTGCCAAATTAGTGAAACTCACCTCTGGTCTTCCCTCCCACCACCACCTACCCTGTCAGCGCCAGCCCCCTCAGTGACTTTCCTGCCCAGCCCCTCCTGCACATTCAGCACCAGCCCCCTCACTGTTTTTCCTGCCCAACACCTCCCACCCAGTCAGCAAAACCCACCTATGGGCTTTTCCTCCCAGCGCCACCTACCCAGTCAGTGCCAACCCCCTCACTGATTTTCCTGCCCAACACCTCCCATCTAGTCAGCAAAACCTACCTCTGGGCTTTTCTTCCCAACACCTCCTACCCAGTCAGCGTGAGCTGCCTCAGTGATTTTCCTGCCCAGCATATCCTGCCCAATCAGCAAAATCTACCTCTGGGCTTTCCCTCCCAAAATGTTCTGCCAAGTCAGCGCCAACCCCCTCAGTGATTTTCCCAACCAGCACCTCCAACCCTGTCAGCATCAGCCCCCTTCGTGACTTTCCCGCCTAGCCCCTCCTGCACACTCAGCACCAGCCGCCTCAGTGATTTTTTTCCTCCCAACCGCTCCCATCCAGTCAGCACGACCCATCTCTGGGCTTTCCCTCCCAACACCTCCTACCCAGTCAGTGCCAGCCCCCTCAGTGATTTTCCCCTCCCAACCCTTACTGCCCAATCAGCAAAACCCATGTCAGGGCTTTCCCACACAGCACCTCCTACCTAGTCAGCGCCAGCCCCCTCAGTGATTTTCCCCTCCCAACCCTTACTGCCCAATCAGCAAAACCCATGTCAGGGCTTTCCCACACAGCACCTCCTACCTAGTCAGCGCCAGCCCCCTCAGTGATTTTCCCACCCAGAGCCTCCTGCCCTATCAGGTGGACCCTCCTCCAGGCTTGTCCCAGCCAGCACCTCCTGCCCTGTGAGCTGGACCCACGTCTGGGCTTTCCTGCCCAGCACCTCCCACCCTGTCAGGGAAAGCCCTGAGGTAGGTTACACTCCCAACACGTCATACCCAGTCAGTGCCCGCCCCCTCAGTGATTTTTTCCCTCCCAGCACTTCCTGCCCAATCAGCCCAACCCACCTCTGGGCTTCCCTCCCAACACCGCCTACCCAGTCAGCGCCAGCCCCCTCAGTGATTATTCCCGCCCAGTGCCTCCTGCCCAATCAGCAAAACCTACCTCTGGGCTTCCCCTCCCAAAAGGTCCTGCCAAAAGTCAGCGCCAGCCCCCTCAGTGATTTTCCCAACCAGCACCTCCAACCCTGTCAGCACCAGCCCCCTCCGTGACTTTTCCCGCCCAACACCTCCTGCCCAATCTGCAAAACCTACCTCTGGGCTTTTCCACCCAGCACCTCCTGCCCAGTCAGCTTGACTCACCTCTGGGCTTTCCCACCCAACACCTCCTATACAGTCAGCATCAGCCTCCTCAATGATTTTGCTGCCCAACACTTCCACCCTGCCAGCTGGACCCACCTCCAGCTCTCTCCTGGCCAGCAGAGATGAAGTGGAGACAGGCTGGATCACTGCCCCCCAGCCGCTTGCTTGCTCAGGTGCCCAGCCCAACACACATGAACCTTGTAAAGAATTTCCACACAGCCTGCAGGCACTTCACCCTGTGACTGATCCTTTTTATTGCCAGCTAACTAGCCTCCTGTTTGTGTAGTTCCCGTTTTGGAAAAGGATTGCATTGTTGGGGGTATTGCTCAGCTACATTCACCTCTTGGACCAGATCAGGTACCATGCTTAGGACTAGAGCTGTCAATTAATCTCAGTTAACACAAGCGATTAACGCAAAACAAATGTACTAGATTATTTTCAGTCCCCTCAGTCCTACTTCTTGTTCAGCGAAACGCTAGACAAACAAGTTTGTTTACATTGATGAAAGATAATGCTGCCTGCTTCTTATTTACGAAGTCACTTGAAAGTGAGAACTGGCGTTCATATGGTGCTCGTGTTGCAAGGTAAATACATGCCCTTCCATGCTTTGACTTGTAGGCTCTAAAATTTTACATTGTTTTGTGCAGTTATGTAAAAAAAAAAATCTACATTTGTAAGTTGCACTCTCACAATAAAGACATTGCACTACAGTACTTGTATGAGGTGAATTGAAAAATACTATTTCTTTTATCTGTTTACAATGCAACTATTTGTAACCAAAAGTAATATCAAGTGAGCACTGTACACTTTGCATTCTGTGCTGTAACTGAAATCAATATATTTGGAAATGTAGCTCAGCTCTGAAAGTTAGGCCCTAGGGGACTGAGGGGCAGGAAGCCAGGCAGGAGAGTTTCCTACATTAGTGTACATTAAAGTGCTGTTGTAGGACACATTTCTCATCTAAAAACATGGGCAGGAGCAGATTTTGGCTAAGGAATGTTAGCAGAGAGAGGCTGTACCTGATCCTGAGTGTGTGGGTGGGTTCAGGGGAGAGGGTGAATTCACTGGGTCTGATCCTGTTGTCATTGAAACCAATTGAAGCTTTGCTGCTGAGTCCAGCTGGAGCAAGAATCGCCCAAAGTTAGCTGCTTTGTCCAGGCCTGGCTCTTTTGCGTGCATATGATCCTCACTGCCATGCTGAGAGCCTTAGATGACTGTGGGGACTGGACCACCTGGTGTGAACTCTCCAGGACTCTTTGGTCAATGACAGCATGGGCCCAGCCCTTCGCTCTCTGACGGCCTCTAAGCTCCCTGCTGTACCTATTTCCAGTGAGCCTGCTATTGGCGGCAGACAGCTGGAGAAGCTGACCTCCACACCCCCTATAGTATTCTGTGTGGGGCTTCCAGGTGAGTCCTTAGAGCAGCAGGACCTGCCAGAGATATTTTTTTCTGCAAGAGGATAAGATTTGCCTTGGACGTCCTTAGAGAAATATCCCTTCCCCCAGTCTTCACTGTTCTACAATCTGCTGCTCAGCCAATCAGCTGTCACCTTGACCCCCAGAGGTGGCTGCATTTCAGTGGTGCTCTTTGCGCAGGGTTGGAAGGCATTTGGGGATAAAAGGTGCTATAAAAAGACAGGAGGAGTTGCAACTTGGGGCCCAGTGGGGTAGGCCCAGGGATGCTGCGTGACCTTGGCAGTGCAGTTGCCAGCATTGTATTGATCACAGACCAGACTTTTATTTATGTTTTTGCATGGTCCTTTTTGCAGTTGATACATCAGTATTTCCAGCTCAGTGGGCAATGGGTTTACTGGCTGATGTGGAGCCAAGTTGCTTCGTCCATCTTTAGAACACTGCAGGCTGCAGTCTGTTGGGCTTTTTGGACAAGCATATGTTTTTCTACTTATTACTCTTGTCGGAAAAAAACTTAGTTATCATTTTTTGGTTGGGTTTGGCAAAGTCGGATACTTTATTTTCTCTTTACAATTGCATAGAGGGAGGGAGTGCCCTAGGACACAGGGTTTCCCCCTCCTAGGCAGGTCTCTCCGCAGGTAAACAATTACAGCAGCATTTATACTTTTTGTTACCTAAAATAATAAGCAACAGCTACATTTTGTTTATACAGAGGCCATCTTGATATCTTATTTTTCTCACTTGTATTTAGACGCCAGTCTACATTCCTCATTATCAACACAAAGTCGTAACAACTTCTCACACAATTCATTCCCACTCACCTCACACAATCCTCGCTTGTACAAATCTCGCGTTAGTAGGGTTACAGCCAGCCTGACTCTGGCTGACAGACTGTCCATGCATTAAGATCCCCTACAACTTCCTGTCAGTTCTTTCTCTACTTCCACAAGGCTTAGTACAGACGGCTGCTTCCCTTCAGCTGGGTTTGGTTTCTCGTAAAAGTTTTCCTCCTTGTTCTGGGTGTGGGAGGTGAATTTCCCTATTTTGGGAGTAGCTGTGGGATTACAACCAGGGGAACAGACAATAGCCTCCTGCACAGTGACTCTCTTGGATGCAGGTGCAACGGGCTGCTTAACATGCAAACATAATGGTAGCAGTACTTGGTCAGACCAAGGATCCATCTAGCCCACTATCCTGTCTGCCTACAGTGGCTAATGACAGGTGCTACAGAGGGAAGGAATAGAACAGGGAATTGAGAACTGACCCATCCTGTGTCGCCCAATCCCAGCTTCTGGCAAACAGAGGATAAAGGGCACTATCCCTGCCCATCCTGACCAATAGCCATTGGTGGACCAATCCTCCATGAATTTACCTAGTTCTTTTTTGAACCCTGTTATAGGCTTGGCTTTCACAGCATTCTCTGGCCAGCAATTCCACATGTCGAGTGTGCGTTTTGTGTGCTTTTTAATTGTAGGTATAAAGCTGTAATGGGAAATGAGAGAAGAACCTACTCAACATTGCAGTTTGCGATAACTTTTGTTTTTCCCTCATGTTGTGCTTAGTACCCCGTTGTGAGATGGAAAGCGCACAGGAGCCATGAGACAGTGCACATTGTTGATGCCAGGCTATGCCAGTGCCGTGAAGCTGGAAGTGGAGCAGCCATCATCATCAGTGAGATAAGTGTTTGGTTTGGGGAGGCTGAGACTTGTCGTTAGCTGGGGCTCAGTTTGTAGGAAAAGGTTCCTGACTTGCTGTGGTTACTAAGGAGACAATGTCCCCATTATCAGGGTCTGGTCATTTCTCTGTCCACAAGCAGTGTGTTCTCTGCAGCAGAAGGTTGGATCCAGGGGGATGAGTCCAGCTGTTGAGTTTCTTGACTCCCACATTTTTCTCTCTCCTCTCTAATGTGTTGGCCAACACACACTCTGTCTGTCTCTGTCTTTCTCTCTCTGTCCTTGCCTCTCCTTGTGTTGTCTCTCTTCATAGGACATGGTCGGGGTGCTCGAAGTGCATCTCCACAGGTTAGGTCTTGGGAGCTGTGGAGAAGTAGGAGCAGAGAAAAATCATGAGGGGCAGTGGGTGCTAAACTGAAGTGGTGACTGTATTTACTTTATCCCTGTTCATCGAGACAGGCTGAGGTAGATGGGATGGGAGACGGAGGCAGGGATGAGGGCAAGATTTCACACATTTAGAGCTTTGCATACTGATGGCTCATGCATGGTTTTTGCGCCTGCTTTTCCAGAGGAAGTGCCCAGGAGCTCCAGCCAGAGGAGAAGGTGTCAGAAGTGGGCCTGATCAGCCTGGACGTCCTTCTAAGCAGACATGAACAGTCCTCACCTTTGTGCCTGCTGCATAACTACACTTCCTGACTTGAGCAGCACGTCTGAAGCCTAAGATAAATGCATGGTACAGGCTGAGTACAGACAGCTGCTTCCCTTTAGGTGGGTTTGGTTTCTCATAAAAGTTTTCCTCCTTGTTCTGGGTGTGGGAGGTGAATTTCCAACTTTGAAGAGTAGCTGTGGGATTACGACCAGGGGAAGGGACAATAGTCTCCTCTGCACGGTGTCTCTCTTGGATGCAGGTGCAACAGGCTGCATAACATACAAAGATAAGAAGGGCAATACTTGGTGAGACCAAGGGTCCAGCTCACCCAGTATCCTTGCTGCCGAGAGTGGCTAATGCCAGGTGCTTCAGAAGGAATGAATAGGACAGAGAATTGAGAAGTGATCCATCCTGTGTTGCCCATTCCAGCTTCTGGCAAACAGATGATAGCCACTGATGGACCAATCCTCTGTGGATTTACTTAGTTCTTTTTTGAACCATGTTATAGTCTTGGCTTTCACAGCCAGCAATTCCACAGGTTGAGTGTGTGTGGTGTGATTTTTTAATTGTGTGTATATATAAAGATGTAATGGAACAGGGAGAAGAAGAACCTACACAACATTGCAGATTCTGATGATAACTTTTGTTTTTCCTTCTTGCGTTTTATTTCCACTGACAAAGAAGTCAAGGATATGAGCCCACCCCCATTGTGAGATGGAAAGTGCACAAGAGCCATGGGACAGTTAGCAGGTTGATGCCAGGCTATGCAGATGCCATTGAGCTGGGAGCGGAGCAGCTGTCACCATCATTGAGATAAGTGACTAGTTTGGTGAGGACTCTGGTAATGGCTCACCTGGCTCCAGGGCAGGACCGGTGGTTAGCTGGGCTCAGTGTATAGAAAAAGATTCCTGAGTAGTTGTGGTTATAAGAGAGACAAGGTCCCCATTTTCAGGAGCTGCTCAGTTCTCTAGCCAGGAGCAGTGTGTCCTCTGCAGCAAAAGGGGTAAATCAAGCAGTTTGACTGTAGGTGGAGAGTTGCTTGCCTTCCCTCCATGTTTCTCTCTCTCTCGCTTGCTCGCTCTCTGTTCTCTAGTATGTTGGCCAAAACGCACCCTCTCTCTATCCTTACCTTTCCTTCTGCCATCTCCCTTCATAGCACATAGGTGGGCGTGGTAGCTGTGCGTCCCCACAGGTTAGGTCTTGGGAGCCCTGGAATAGTAGAAGGGGACGAAAATCATGTTGGGCAGTTGATGTGAGAGTGCGACGGTGACTGTTGGTGTTAACTCCATCTCTGTTCATTGAGTGGGGCTGATGCAGATGGGATGGAAGAGGGAGGCAGGAATGAGGGCAAGATTTCAAGCACCAATAGAGATGTGTAGTGATGGCTCATGCTTGGCTTTTGCAGTTGTTCTCGCAGAGGAATTGTCCAGGAGGTGTTGCCGGAGGAGAAACTGGCAGAGGTGCACCTGAACTGCCTGGACATCCTTCTAAGGAGACATGAACAATAGTTTCTGATTTCTGGCTGTGAGTAAGCAGTCAGTGCTTTGAACTCCGCATCTGTACTGAGTGTAGTATTCAGTCTGTATGGTTCCTTGTTGGGTACGAGGCTTTGTGGTGTTAAGGCTGGGGAGGGGCCAGTGTCTGCTGTGCAGAGGGACTATGTCGGGTACCGTTGCAAGGGCTACTTTTTGGTTGTAATGCTAAAGGTGAGATGGGAAGAGTGTTGAGGGCAGAGCCCCGCCGTGTTGGAGAGGCAAAAAGCCAATGTGATGTTGCCCCCTGAGATGGTAACTTGTTTTTTCCCCTTCTGCTGGGTTTAGTACTAAAGGAAAAGAAGTCACGTGTCAGAATCTATTGGCGTCATGTGATGGAAAGTGAGAGAGAGCAGCGAGCCTGTGAGCATTGTTCTTGCCACGCAAGAACTGTCCATCTGGGAGCTGAGCAGAAGCCACTGTCACTGAGCTAAGTGTCTGTTTTGTTCAGGGTTCTGCTCATGGCCCACCTGGCTCCAGGTAGAGATACCCCTTAGGTAGGGCTGGGTTTGTAAGAAAAGGTTCCTGACTAGCTGTGGTTTTGAGGGAGACGACAAGGTCCCCATTTTCAGGGGCTGGTCAGTTCTCTGGCCAGGATTGGTGTGTCCTCCGCAGGAGAAGGTTAGATCCATGAGGATGACTCCAGGTGGTGAGTTGCTTGCCTTCCTCCTCTGTTTCTCTCTCTCCTCTCCTCTACTCTACTCTACTGTGTTGGCCAACACACACCCTCTCTCTCTCTTTCTCTCTCCCTCCCCCCTTTCCTCTCCTTGTGCTGTCTCCCTTCACAGGACACGGGCAGGAGTGCTACGTGTACATCCCCACAGGCTAGGTTTCGAGCTATGAACAAGTAGGAGGGGACAAAAATCATGCAGCATACTGGGCGCAAGAGTGGAGCGGTGACTGTGGATGTTGACTGTCTCTCTTCAAGTGGGCCTGATGTAGATAGGATGGGAGAAGGAGGCAGGGATGAGGGCAAGATTACCTGCACCAATTGAATTTTGTGTAGTGATGGCTCTTGCTTCGCTCATTTCCTGTGCTTGCAGAGGTATTGTCCAGGAGCAGCAGCTGAAGGAGAAAGTGGCAGACGCAGACCTGAGGAGCCTGGACATCCTTCCAAGCAGACACGAATGGTCCTCAGACTTCTGCCTCCTGCACAACTGGCTGTAAGTAAGCGGTCAGTGCTTGGAATCCCTCATCTGTACTGGCTCCGGTTTTGTTCAGAGGCTCTGAATTTCCTCATTGGACACGGTGCTCTGTGGGATTCAGACGAGACAAAGGCACAAGTCTCCTGTGCAGAGGGAGTATTTTGGATGTAGGTGCAGTGGGCTGCTTTTTAGTTGTAGTGCTAAAGCTGTAATGGGAGGTGGGTTGAGGGCGGTGCCCTGAGGTGTGGTAGATGTGAGAAGAAGAACCTATGCACGTTGCAGACTGAGCTGCTAACTGATTTGTTTTTCCCCCTAGTGCTGGGTTTCGTACCAAGTGGAGAGTCAGTCCACTCCGCACATGCCATGGAAAGGGAGCGAGAGCTGGGAGATGCTAAGCATTGTTGATGCCAGGGAAGAGCCATCCAGCTGGGAGTGGAGCAAGGGCCCCTGTCAGTGAGATAAGTGTCTTGTTAGGTGAAGGCTCTGCTGTGGTTATGAGGGAGACAAGGTCTCTCTTTTCAGGGCCTGCTCAGTCCTCTGGCCAGTATCATTGTGTCCTCTGCAGCGGAGGGTTGGATCCGGGAGGATGACTCCAGGTGACAAGTTGCTCGCCTTCCTCCCGTGTTTCTCATTTTCTCACTCTCTGTCTCTCTAGTGTGTTGGCCAACGCTCTCTCTTAAGCTGTCCTTTCCCTTCCTTGTGCCATCTCCCGTCTTAGGACACAGGCAGGCCTGCGAAGTATGCATCTCCACTGATTCGGTCTTGAAAGACCTGGAGTAGTAAGAGGGGACAAAAACCATGTGGGGTAGTGGGTGCAAGAGTGGAGCAGTGACTGTCAGCGTCGAATCGGTCTCTGTTCAAGTGGGGCTGATGTAAATAGGATGGAAGAGGGAGGCAGGATTGAGGGCAACATTTCAAGTACCATTAGAGCTGTGTATAGGGATGACTCATGCTTGGCTTTTGCAGCCGCACTTCCAGAGGAATTGTTCAGGAGCTCGAGCCAGAGGAGAAACTTGCAGAGGTGGATCTGAGCAGCTTGGACATCCTTCTAACCAGACATGAACAGTCCTCAGCTTTCTAAATTCTGAATAACTGGCTGTGAGTAAGCGGTCAGTGCTTTCAATTCCTTATCTGTACTCGCTGTAGTTTACCTCACAGGTCTTGTGCTTCCTCGTTGGGTACAGGACACTGTGGTATTAAGGCTGGGGAAGGGACAAGAGTCTCCTGAGCAAAGTGACTATTTTGGGTGCAGTTACAATGGGTCCCTTCTAGTTTCAGATGTAAAGTAGTAACAGGAGATGGTTTGATGGCGGAGCCATGGGATATAGGAGATGTGAAAAGAAGAGACTACGTGATATTGCAGATGGAGATGCTAATTTGTTTGTTTTTCTCTCCTCTGGTGGGTTTAGTACCAAGGAAAAAGAAGTTACACATCAGATTCTACTGCCCTCATGCAATGGAAAGTGACTTAGAGAAGCGAGCCTATGAGCATTGTTCATGCCAGGCAAGAGCCGTTCATTTGGGAGCCAAGCAGATGCCACTGTCAGTGAGATAAGTGTCTGTTTTGCTGACGGTTCTGTTAACAGCCCATCTGACTCCAGGTACAGACACCCTGTTAACTGGGGCTGGTTTGTCAGAAGAGTTTCCTGACTAGCTGGGGATACAAGGGAGACAAGGTCCCCATTTTCAGGGGCTTGTCATTTCTCTGTTCACAAGCAGTGTGTCCTTGGCAGGAGAAGGTTGGATCCAGGGGGATGACTCCAGATGGTGAGTTACTTGCCTTTCTCCCATGTTTCTCTCTCTGTCTCTCTCTTCTCTGGTGTGTTGGCCCACACTCTTTCTGTCTCTGTCCTTGCCTCTCCTTGTGTCATCTCCCTTCATAGGACACGGGCAGGAGTGCTAGGTGTGCATCCCCACAGGCTTGGTCTCGGGAGCTATGAAGAAGTAGGAGGGGATGAAAATCATGCAGGATAGTGGGCGCTAGAGTGGAGCAGTGTGTGTGGATGTTGACTCAGTCTCTGTTCATTGAGTCCGGCGGATGTAGATGGAATGGCAGAGGGAGGCAGGGATGAGGACATTCATAGAGCTCTGTGTAGTGATGGTACTTGCTTGGCTTTATTAGTTTGCAGAGGAATTGTCCAGGAGCCCTCGCTGGAGGAGAATATGCAGAAGTGGATCTGAGCAGCCCGGACATCCTTCTAAGGAGACATGAATAGTCCTCAGGTTTCTGCATAACTGGTTGTGAGTAAGAGGTCAGTGCTTTCAATTCCTTATTTGTACTTACTGTAGTTTTCTTCACAGGCCGTGTGCTTCCTTGTTTGGTATGAGACGCTGGGATTAAGCCTGGGGAAGGGACAAGAGTCTCCTGAATGAAGTGACTATTTTGGGATGTAGTTTACTTAGATTTCTAGAAAGCCTTTGATAAGGTCCCTCACCAAAGCTCTTATGTAAATTAAGTTGTCATGGGATAAGAGGGAAGATCCTTTCATGGACTGAGAACTGGTTAAAAGACAGGGAACAAAGGATAGGAATAAATGGTAAATTTTTCAGAATGGAGAGGGGTAACTAGTGGTGTTTCCCAAGAGTCAGTCCTACGACTAATCCTATTGAACTTATTCATAAATGATCTGGAGAAACGTGAAATGGCAAAGTTGACAGATGATAATAAACTGCTCAAGATAGTTAAACTCAAAGAAGACTGAAGAACTTCAAAAAGATCTCACAAAACTAGGTGACTGGGCAACAAAATGGCAAATGAAATTTAATGTGCATAAATGTAAAGTAATGCATATTGGAAAAAATAACCCCAACTATACATACATTATGATGGGGGCTAATTTAGCTACAGCTAATCAGGAAAATGATCTTGGAGTCATCGTGGATAGTTTACTGAAGACGTCCACGCAATGTGCAGTGGCAGTCAAAAAAGTAAACAGGATGTTAGGAATCATTAAAAAACGGATAGAAAATAAGATGGAGAGTATCTTATTGCCCTTGTATAAATCCATGGTATGCCCACATCTTGAATACTGCGTACAGATGTGGTCTCACCATCTCAAAAAAAGATATACTGGCATTAGAAAAAGTTCAGAGATGAGCAACTAAAATTATTAGGGGTCTGGAACGGGTCCCATATGAGGAGAGATAAAAGAGGCTAGGACTTTTCAGCTTGGAAAAGAGATTATCATATCCCCCCTTAGAGATATATAAAATCACATGTGGTGTGAAGCAAGTGAATAAGAAAAAATGTATTTACTTTATTCCCATAATACAAGAACTAGGAGCCACCAAATGAAATGAATAGGCAGCAGGTTTAAAGCAAATAAAAGGAAGTTGTTCTTCACACAGCGCACAGTTAACCTATGGAACTCCTTGCCTGAGGAGGTTGGAAAGGCTAGGACTATAGCAGGGTTCAAAAGAGAACTGGATATATTCATGGAGGTTAAGTCCATTAATGGCTATTAGTCAGGATGGGGTAAGGAATGGTGTCCCTAGCCTCTGTTTGTCAGAGGGTGGTGATGGATGCCAGGAGAGAGATCACTTGATCATTACCTGTTAGGTTCACTTCCTGTGGGACACCTGGCATTGGTCACTGTCAGACAGGATACTGGGCTGGATGGACCTTTGCTCTGACCCAGTATGGCTGTTCTTACGTTCTGTCTTCTCCAGGACTGGCTGTGAGTGAACAGTTACGGCCTCTGTCCCTCATCCGTACCACTCTAGTTTTCCTCGGAGGTCATGAGCCTCCTCATTGGGCATGGGGCTCTGTGGGTTTATGACCAGGGAAAGGGGCAACAGTCTCCTCTGCACAGTGACTCTCTTGGATGCAGGTGCAACGGGCTACTTTCTTCAGACGGTGGCTAATGCCAGGTGCCCCACTGGGAATGAACAGAATAGGAAATAACCAAGTGATCCATCCCCTGTCGCCGATTTCCCAGCCCCTGGCAAACAGGGGATAAGGGCACCACCCCTGCCCAACATGACTAACAGTCGTTGATGGACATATCCTCCATGAACTTCTCTAGTTATTTTTTGAACTCCCATTAACTTCACAACATTCTCTGGTGAGGGGTTCCACAGGTTGAGTGTGCATTGTGTGCTCTTAATTGTATCTATAAAGCTGTAATGGGAGATGAGAGAAGAAGAACCTACACAACATTGCAGATTCTGATGATAACCTTTGTTTTTCCCTCTTGGTTGTGCTTTGTAGCAACGGAAAAAATCATGGGTAAGAGTCCGCCCCAGTTGTGAGATGGAAAGTGCAAAAGAGCCATGAGACGTGAGCATTGTTGATTCCAGGCTATGCAGATGCTGTCAAGCTGAGAGTGGAGCAGCCATCACCATCACTGGGACAAGTGTCTGGTTTGGGGAGGACTCTGGTAATGGCCCACTGTTCTCCAGGCCAGGAATTAATGGTAGGTGCTGTCTCGGTTTGTAGGGAAAGAGTTCTGACTAGCTGATTATGAGGGAAACAAAGTCTCCATTTTCAGGGGCTGGTCATTTCTCTGGCCAGGCGTGGTGTGTCCTCTGCAGCAGAAGGTTGAATCCAGGGTGATGACTCCAGCTGATGAGTTTCTTGCCTTTCGCCCATGTTTTCTGTCTCCCTCTTTCTCCTGTAATGTGTTGGCCAACATACACATGCCCTTTCTCTCTCTGTGCCGTCCCTCTTCATAGCACACGGAAAGGCGTGCATCCCCACATGTCTAGGGAGCCATGAAATAGTAGGAGGGAATGAAAATCATGCAGGGCAGTGGGTGCGAGTGTGTGGCGGTGACTGTCGGTGTTAACTCACTCTCTGTTCATTGAGTGGGGAGGATATAGCTGGGATGGATGAGGAAGGCAGGAATGAGGGCAAGATTTCACGCATGATTAGAGCTTTGTGAAGTGATGGCTCATGGCTGGCTTATTTCCTGCGCTTGCAGAGGAATCATCCAGGAGCATCAGCCGAAGGAGAAGCTGGCAGAAGTGGACCTGAGCAGACTGAGCATCTTTCTAAGCAGACATGAACGGTCCTCATAGCACACGGGCAAGTGTTCTAGGTGTGCATCCCCACAAGTTTGGTCTTGGGAGCCACGAAGAAGTGGGAGGGGATGAAAATCATGCAGAGTAGTGGGCGTGAGATTGGAGTGGAGACTGTTGGTGTTGACTCAGAGTAGTGGGCAGAGGTAGATGGAATGTGAGAGGGAGGCAGAGATTAGGGCGAGATTTCACACACATTCACAGCAGTGTGTAATGCAGGCTTATGCATGGCTTTTGCAGCTGCACTGGCAGAGGAATTGTCAAGTAGCCCTACCTGGAGCAGACTCTCTCAGAAGTGGACCTGATCAGCCTGAACATCTTTCTAAAAAGACATGAATAGTCCTCAACTTTTGCCTCCTGCATAACTGGCTGTGAGTAAGCGGTCGGTTCTTTGAATTTCTCATTTATATTCCCTGTAGTATTCTTCACAGGCTGTGTTCTTCCTCTTTGGGTAAGAGGCTCTGTGAGATAACGTTGGGGAGGGGCCAGAGTCTGATGTGTAGAGTGATTATTTCTTGTTTTGTTACAAGGGGTGCTTTTCAGTTGTAATGCTTAAGGCCTAATGTGGGGAAGGTTTGGGGGCGGAGCCCTGCTGTGTTGGAGAGGCGAAAAGAATAGCCTGCGCAACCTTGTCCACTGTGATGGTAACTTGTTCGTTTTTTCCTACTTGTGCTGCGTTTAGTACCAAGGGAAAAGAAGTCACACGCCAGAGTCTACTGTCCTCATGCGATGGAAAGCGAGTGAGAGCGATGAGACTGTGAGCATTGTTCATGCAAGGCAGGAGCTGTCCAGCTGGCATTGGAGCAGCTGCTGTTGTCAGTGAGATAAGTGTCTGGTTTGGTGAGGGCCCTGCTTATGGCCCACCTGGTTCCATGTAGGGATGCCCCATTAGCTGCTTCCTGACCAGGTGTGCTTACAAGGTAGAGAAGGTCCCCAGTTTCATCGGCTGATCATTTCTCTGTTCACAAGCAGTGTGTTCTCTGCAGGAGAAGGGTGGATCCAGGCGGATAAATCCAGCTGGTGAGTTTCTTGCCTTCCTCCCGTGTTTCTGTCTGTCTGTCTCTTCTCTAGTATGTTGGCCAACACACACATGCTCTCTCTCTCTCTCTCTCTCTGTGTCCTTGCCTCTCCTTGTGCAGTTTCTCTTCATAGCAGGCGTGCTAGGTGTGCATCCCCACAGGCTTGGGGTTAGGGGTTGGGGTGAGGGTTTAGGGTTGGGGTTGAGGGTTAGAGTTTAGGGTTGGGGTTGAGGGTTAGGGTTTTAGGGGTTAGGGGAGTTAGGGTTTAGGGTTAGGGTTAGGGGAGTTAGGGTTTAGGGTTAGGGTAAGGGTTGGGTTAGGGTTAGGGTTGTTGGGGTTAGGGGTTGGGGTTTTGGGTTTGGGTTTTGGGTTTAGGGTTAGGGTTGGGTTTAGGGTTTAGGGGTTAGGGTTGGGGTTGGGTTTAGGGGTTGGGGTTGGGGGTTTAGGGTTAGGGTTGGGGTCGGGGTCAGGGTTTAGGGTTTGGGTTTAGGGTTAGGGTTAAGGGTTAGGCTTAGGGTTAGGGTTA
>NC_133786.1:944069-956857 GCF_003597395.2 Chelonoidis abingdonii | reverse complement strand
ATCTACTGTTCTCTGTTTGCACTTTGCCTCGCACAATGGGGACCCACTGTTAGTTGGCCCTTAGGCACTAAGGTAATGAATATGATTTATTATAATAATAACAACTCTCCTGCCACTTTGAGCCAAGGAAGCTGGCCTTGGGATGCGTAGTGTTATTTGGGGTGTGTTAGTAATGTTGATTTGATTTATCAACTTAATTTAATTTGTTTTGTAATTAATTAATTAATAATACTTACTCATTTATATTAATTAATATGAGTTTAGGCTCGCCAGTTTGTTTGATCAGAAGATAAAAGTTTGTGTTTCGAATCAGGTTCCACAGAATTGATAAAGGGACCTTCGGGAGTATGAGAGGAAGCTCACACTGAGACAGATCTAGTCATAAAGACTTTTTCTGAAATCAATGAAACAGTAAGTAAATTGTAAAACAGTTAGAGTTACCGAGTTACAGTTGTGTTACTGTTAGTCAAGAGATACATGCGATAATACAATATTATGTGCTGCAAACTTTGGTTACTATTCACACCCTGTTTTGATAAACAGTGTTGGCCTCACCTCTGGCGGTTCCGGTTTCACAGCTCTTGCAGAGGAAACTAATGCAAAGAGCTGTCAAAGCTACTTTGGAATTTACTTTTTAGCTCCACTAAATAATCTGATACACAAACTAAAATAAAGTTTAGAGAGACCAAGCTTAGCCGAGTCCCTTTTGAACTTAAAACTTGAAAAGAAAAGAAATGCGGCCTGTTACTGGCTAATAGCTGTCGTAGGTGGATAGCATGAATACGGAGTTGAA
Source organism: Chelonoidis abingdonii (assembly GCF_003597395.2). Taxonomy (NCBI): domain Eukaryota; kingdom Metazoa; phylum Chordata; order Testudines; family Testudinidae; genus Chelonoidis; species Chelonoidis abingdonii. Next base: position 956,064 of record NC_133786.1, on the reverse strand, counting down.
GATGGTGAAGTGTAGTGAAGAAGGAGGAGGTCGAGGTGGGGGTGGGGTACCATAGTGAGGTCGGTTACCTCTTTTTATAGAAATAAATGCCGGAAGTCCTTCCTCTTATGCCTAAATGTCACTCTTCCCCCAAGAAATGTAAGGGAACGCTTACTCCATAGGCTAGTATGTATGTGTGTATGGATGGCAGGTATCTGAGCACTTGTGGGGTACTTGTTAAGTCTGTGAGTACAACTTTGAAAAATCCCCTTTGCCGTTCTTCATTGTCTGTTGCCCTAGGTAAAGGGTCTTAGAGCCAAGCGTAGGCACTTTATTTGGAGATAGGAAAAAAATTTGCTTTTCAGGGTAAAAGGGCACAGGCTATAGCTATGCTAACTTTGCTTTAGCTTCAAATGCAGGTTTTGCCTGTAGGTTTCTTGCGTTACAGCCACACTTATTTTTAATAAACCTATCACAATACAGTACTTATAAGAAAAGATATATTTATGCAGGCAAACAGATTAATCCTGAGGGCTACAGATGTTACTGCCTAAAAATGAGATGGGGTTAAACCATGGACTATTCTTTGTGACATGTATCCCATAAATTCCACTGACCTCCCTTGTTTTCTTTGCCTGCAGTAGGGTTTCCAGTTTCCAAACCTGATGTGATCTCACAGCTGGAACGAGGGGAAGAACCATGGGTCCCAGACCTCCAGGGCTCTGAGAAAGAGGTGCTCCTGACAGCTGCCTTCACAGGTGAGGAATTGGTTAAACAACTCAACAACTGCTTAAGAATACAGGAAACACTTGGGATGCCCTACAAAGAGCCTGTGAGCTCTTCAAGTTCAGGATTGTTCCCTGCAGATGTGGAATTATTATGGCAGATGTCACTCATGGATTCCCTCCTATTCTGACTGACAACTGGCAGCAGGTCCCTCCCTGACCTCACTTTCCCCTGAGAGTTATGGTGCAATGAGGACCCAGAACTGATCCCTTCCTCTCTTCTCTGTGGAAGGGTTTGGGGAAAATCAGCACCTGATAGGTTTGATCTCTCCCACATCTATGTTGGTTTGTTCATCCCTTTTTTCATTCCTCTCTTTGACATTTCCTTTTTCTCAGGCACAGGGAATGACCTATGTCTGGATTCTCTCTGTCTCCCATCCGGCGATGGGATGGTGAGTGAGAATGAGGAGGAGAAACCCCAGCAGGAAGACACTGCGCAAGTAGAACCACATTGGATGTTATCAGGAAGATCCAAAGGGAATGTTTCCAGGAGTTGTGCACTCCCAGAAAACACAAAAGCCTGTGAGACTCAGCAGAGGCCAGAGGAAAACTGCAGTAGCCACTCAGACCTTATTCCATGCAACAGAATCAACTTGGAAGAGACACGCCACATGTGCCATGAGTGTGGGAAAAGCTTCAATCGGCGCTCACACCTTATGCAACATCAGAGAATCCACACTGGAGACAAGCCCTACACGTGCCCTGAGTGCTGGAAAAGCTTCAGTCGGAGCTCTCACCTTATCAGACATGAGAGAATCCACACAGGGGAGACGCCCTACACGTGCCCTGCGTGCGGGAAAAGCTTCAATCGGAGCTCTCACCTTATCAGACATGAGAGAATCCACACAGGGGAGACGCACCCTACATATGCCCTGAGTGTGGGAAAAGCTTCAATCGGAGCTCAGACCTTATCAAACATTGGAGAATCCACACTGGGGAGATGCCCTACAGGTGCTCTGAGTGCGGGAAAAGCTTCAATCAGCGCTCAAACCTTATCACACGTTGGAGAATCCACACTGGGGAGAAGCCCTACACGTGCTCTGAGTGCGGGAAAAGCTTCAATCTGCACTCTCACCTTATCAGACATGAGAGAATCCACACAGGGGAGACGCCCTACACGTGCCCTGCGTGCGGGAAAAGCTTCAATCGGAGCTCTCACCTTATCAGACATGAGAGAATCCACACAGGGGAGACGCCCTACACGTGTTCTGAGTGCGGGAACAGCTTCATTCAGCGCTCAGATCTTATCAAACATCAGAGAATCCACACAGGAGAGAAGCCCTACACATGCTCTGAATGTGGGAAAAGCTTCAATTACGGCTCAAGCCATATTAGACATCGCAAAATCCACACGAGAGTGAACTGTTATAAATCCCTTGACTAGGGCTGGCCAAAGTTGTTTGTTTGTTTGTTTTGTTTGTTTGTTTAAAATCACATTTGCTAATTCCCACATGGTGCAAAAATCACTGTCTTCACCGTGGTCTCTCAGCTCCACCAGATCAGTTGCCTGCTTCTCCGTTTTGCAGCTTGGGGTCAGTCCTGTGATCTTTTCTATCAACTCCTTTTCTTTTGAGTCATAGGAGCGTGTGTCCCTCCTGCCAGGAATGTTCATCAGCTCCAGATGTGGGGGAGACAGGTTGATCCCAACAAGGTACACTGAGGCAAAAACTACCTGTGCCTTCCATCCACTAGGATTGTATATGTCATTGGCTGCTCAAGTTAGTGATCTTAATGTAAAAAGTTGTAGTGCTAGAGCCCCAGGTCGCAGTGGTTGGCATTAGCTTCCCCCTTGACCTGACCTAACCTCCATCCTTTTCTAGTTTAACAAACCTGAGCATCAGTATCCTGTTCCCCATTTCAACCATTTGTTAGTGATCAAGTTCTCCCTGTGCGAACAAATTGTTTCATTCCCGTTGCTCTTTGGAAGTTGTTTTAGCTTCAGGTGTGCTGGGAGCAGTTTTTACTATCATTTTCCTCACTTAAAATATTGAGCTTAACAAGAGCAGAACAGGCGGTAGGGAAAATGTCATTTCACCATTGTAACAACCATGTAGTTAGGTGTAGCAGAGGATTCCTTGTTGCCATCACCATCCCTCCCCCTGTTGGTGCAATTGGTTAGGTCAGTATTTCTCTAAAGTTATGGAACAGGATTCCCTAGTAATGACTTGGACGAAGTAAATACCCAGCGCTAGGCTCCCAACGCAGTTCTGCCCAGGCGCTGCAGGAGTCCTCGAAGATATTCTCCTTCCCTTATCAACGTGCATGTTGTTATTATTTGGGAACGCCATCCCTATCGAGGTAGGGATGGAAAATGAGGACGTTCTGTTCACTCACCCTGAAATGCTGCCACTGTGTCGGAAATGGAATCGTGTGATTATATAGTTGCAGAGAAGATACCTACTTTAACATGCAGGCTATTTGTAAAAGCAGGAGAGGTCCTGGGCACCGATAGGCCAAACCGACGCTATTGGAGAGTGAACTTTCGTGGGTGATACCCACTTCGTCACACTGCTGGCATCCGATGAAGTTATAAGGGTGCACGGATTCTTGCTGGCTTTTTGCAGATCCAGCTAGCAGGCTACCCCTCGGATACTGCATTTGATTTTACAGGGATCTAGACGCACTAATATAGTCCCTAATTAATCTGTTCCCCCGATTAGAATAAAGCGCCACAGTTGGAGGTACCTCACTCTGCCGTGATCTGTTGTGTGTTGGTAGATTCTACGCCGAGAAGTGTCAATACTCAGGTAAAGTCAAACGTTTGCTAAGGACTCCAGCCGAAATTGCATATACTCGTGGTTGATTTTCCCCAGAGATGGAAGCTTGTGACCTGTGGCCCAGGTAAAACTATTTAAACCTTCTCCCTCGTTAAGTGGCACTGTCCCCTCCTACGGTGCCGATTAAATTGCACAACTGTCTGTTACCATTTGGATCCACAAGTTCATGAACACCGAGAGAACCAAGCTGTTCTTCGAGCCATTCATGCCTATGGTCCCAAATCTGCTGCCTTGGTTGGACAAGAGCATTCATGCTGGGCAAATGCATGGCTAGCCTGGGGATTTAGAAGAAGGAGCAGGCTGACCCAGAGGCGGATTTGAGTCGATGGGCTTCTTTATTGCAGTACTTGTTCCCCTGGACCCAGTTGTCCAGTAAGCACTGAATTAGGTCAGCACTCTCTTTTTTTAGGTTAGTATGTACACGCCTACATTCATTACAACACCCCAAAACCCCTTATTAAGGAATGGAAACACCCACTGTTAGTAAACCCACCTCTGACTATTGCTCGTAGCATTGCACATACTTTTACCTTGAAAGTACCTTTCTTTGCAACCATTTGCTGCCATAAATCTTTCTGCTCAGCAGTTCCCAGGTGAGGGAGGAAGGGGCTGTGAACAGTTCTCAAGGGAGGCTGGGGAAGGAGCCCTAAGCCCAGGCTGGTTCATGTAGCTGGGAAACGGAGGGAGGGGAAGATAACATTCCTTTTACTTTCTTCTACGCAAAGGGCATTTTTCTGCAGCCGTATCTTTATTAATCTTTATGAGCAATAGAGAAGAGAAGAATCTGCCAACTTATATTTTAAACAAAGAAATACTGAAATTTTGCAACTGATATATTAGAAACGAAAATATTGCCTACATTTTCCTTTGTCCACTAATACCATGTGAGCACATTAGCAGCTTATTGTTATACTTAACCCTAAAATAGCCCAACAAGAGAATGTATCAGATTCCAAGTTCAGACTGCAGGAAACGTGAATGCTGAGCCCTGACTCTCTGGTTTCGTGTCTTAATTTTGCTCTTGAGTCTTGTGCATTTGTATCACTTCACTTCCTGCTACTCTGAAAGATTAGAAAGTGTGAAAATAAAGCACAGGTAGGTTTTCTCATGATGCAGCCTTCTCACGTAGTGTGCGACCCCTTCCACCTACACTCATGGGAGAAGCCCCAGGGAGAAATGAACTCACAGAAATGGAAGACTCCTAGGTTATTGTAGAATGTGACTTCACACAAAGCTGACTGGGTGGAAATGGGAATTGAGAGAACTGCCCTATAGGTTTATATTTTGTAATCTGAATAAGTTACCAGTGACAAATTAAACATGTATTAATGTAACATAAGAGACTGATTCTGTGATAACTTTCAGTGTTACAATATAATTCAGGTTTTCTTCTAGTTCTCTCCCTGCCCCCTCCTACTATATCTGAAATGGTGGTGAATCCTGAAATTAAACCCTGACTCCAAAGAAATTCAAGTGGGGGAATAGGTGAGAGAAATAGCATGTACGAGAATAGAGACCCAGGATAGACTGTAGTTATTTCTATTTCAAATGGAATTTATTTTGATCGATTTTCAAATAAATCTTCTGTTAAGAGGAAAATTACTGGAGAGAAGATGTGTAACCTTTTCCCCAGTTAGAGGGTAACAGCCACAGAGGTCCCCAGGTCTCTTGTTTGCAAAGAAAAAATATCACACCAGGCAGGAGATGTCAAAATCTACAGTGGTGATGGATGTGTGATGGGAGCTTTTCTGGGTTGATTTTTTGGTTTGGTTTTTTAATGTAATTTTTGTTTAGTTTTTGGAACCAGTTATTTGCATAGGTGCTGAGGCCCCTTTTCCTTTTGAGCACAGCTGTGTAAGCCTCAGGCCTGGCTCTAAGAACAGGAGCACTTGTGGCACCATAGAGACTAATTTTTATTTGAGCAGAAGCTTTCATGGGCTACAGTCCACTTCTTCAGATGCATAGAATGGACCATATAGCGAGGAGATACATATCCACATACAGAACATGAAAAGGTGGGAGTAGCCACATCAACTCTAAGAGGCTAATTAATTAAGATGAACTATAATCAGCAGGAGAAAAAAAACACTTCCGTAGTGATAATCATGATGGGCCATTGCAGACAGTTGACAAGAGGTGTGAGGATACTTAACATGGGGAAATAGATCCAATCTGTGTAATGACTCAGCCATTCCCAGTCTCTGTTCAAACCTAAATTAATGGTATCTAGTTTGCATATTAATTCAAGTTCAGCAGTTTCTCATTGGAGTCTGGTTTTGAGGCTTTTCTGTTGCAAAATTGCAGTGCTTGCACCCCAATCCCTTGCACCCCAGACCTCCTCCCCCCACCCAAAGTCCCTTCCAGAGCCTTAGGTGGGGGGATGAATTGGGAGGGGCAGATTCTGGGCACCAATAAAAATTTCTGCAAACCTGCCACCCCTGTTGTTCACTGCGCTCCTTGGTTCTCTCCAGCTGCTCCCTCTCTAGAAACTTTTTTCTATCCCATCTCTCCTTCTCTTCTCTGTGCTCTCTCCTTCCCTGCTCCCATTTGTTTCTTATGGGACCTGGCCCCATAGCTGAACGTTGTGCAATATCACGTTTAACTTTCCAAATCACCTGGGGCCTGGAGAATATTTCCAGGTGATTGTTCCCTATGTAGATTGCAGAGATCTCGGGGGTGTCCTCACAGGGAACCAGTTCACAAAAAAGAGCCAGGAGTTGGTCCCAGTGCATTCCCCATCTGCTATGTGGACAGAAAATTTCCTCCACGCCAAGGCCCAGCTGCAAACCCTTGGCTGAATTACAGGCTGTCTTGGAAGCCCACGGCACAATGCTGTGCCCACAAATTCATACCCCAGCCACTGGTGAACTTCCACAGAATCTGAGTAAGACACATGAGGAAGGAAGCAAACTGGCTCAAAACCTTGGCACAAGCAGGGGACTTATAGGCCCTTCTGCCAGTTGATGTTGGCAGCAGTAAGGGCTGGGTTCAATGTCTAGGGGAGGAGAGCAGCAGAGATGCAGGAGGAGAGCGAATCCCGAGAGAGGAAGCAGCTGGAGGGGAGCAATGAGAGCAGAGTGCAAACCAACCAGTTGAGGGTCTCACAGGAGTCCTGAAATGACAATAGCTGCAGGTCCCATGGTGTAATGGTTCAGAACTCTGACTCCTGCCATCTGAGTTCAAATCCCAGTGGGACCGCCTGATGCTGTGTTGGTTTGCTGTAAAGCCTTGGAGCTCAATGTTCTTGATTTCCCTGTTCCTAGGTGCACCGGGGTGTGTTTTCTCCTTCCTGCTGGGTGACAGATGCCTGCTAGGGCTTGGCTCTGGCTGGTCCACCAGGCAGCTGCTATAGGTTGGGGCCCTAGAATTTAATAGTCTGATGAGAGATTCGTGCGGGTTGACCTGATGGTTCTCTTTCTTGTTGCTTCACCTGATGCCCACAATTTGGTCCTTGTATCTGCAGCTGCCATGTGCTTCCTCCTGCCCACATGGCACTTAAGGGAAGTAGAACCAGGGCCAGGCTTAATAGTCAGGGAAAGGCAGGAGAGAGAGTGAGTCCCAGCAGTGCAGCTCCAGTGTGTCCTGGTGTTGGGAGGGTGTGATGTTATTAATATAATCTGGAAACATATAGAATATAGTGGCACCAAATCTTGTGTAAAGGGGGTAATATAAGTTGTCCAAGACCAGGTCATGGGTTGCTGGTTATAATTATGGTGTCTATGGGTATGGCTACACTTGAAACTTCAAAGCACAGTGCTTTGAAGTGCGAGTGTGGTAGCAGTGCCAGTGCTGGAAGAGAGCTCTCCCAGCGCTGCACATACTAAACATCCTCATGGGGTTTAGCTTGCAGCACTGGGAGCTGCGCTCCCAGCGCTGCAGCACTGTTTACACTGGAGCTTTACAGTGCTGTATCTTGCAGCGCTCAGGGGGGGTGTTTTTTACACACCCCTGAGCGAGAAAGTTCAGGCCAGTGTAGCCAAGGCCTGAATGTATGTATCATTTTGTAGTTAAAGTTATGAGTATTGACTCTGTACTGTCTATATCTTAAACTTATGCTGTGCTTCTGGGAAACATTCCAGACAAGCTGGTGTTAGCTCTGCCTCGCCTGCTTGATGGCCCATTAAGGATCATCAGTTACACAATTGACCCATGGAGAGAAGGCAGATACGCCTTGTAACTCAGCAAAGTATGCAAGGACTTGCCCATGTGACTCCAGACTCCATTTTGCTGTAATTTTCCACAGTAAGGACAAAGAGGTTCTTACATCTGGAAGAGAGACTATAAAAAGCTGATGCCTCATCTCCATCGTGTCTTCAATCCTGCTCCTTACCTCTGGATAAAGGACAGAATGACCCATCCCAGCTGGGGATGTTCCAAAGACTTGATTTGAACCTGCAGTTTACTCCATCACTGCTACAAGCCTGAACTAAGAACTTTGCCATTACTGCATGTAATTGATTCCATTTAACCAATTCTAGCTCTCCTCTCTATCTTTCCCCTTATGAATAACTTTAGATTTAGTTCTCAAAGGTGCAACAGCAGTGATTTGGGGTCAGATCTCGATTGTATATTACTAGGTTGGGGCTGTCTTTGGGATCGAAGACCATTTCCTTTTATTGGGGTGTTGGTTCATAGCCATTTTCACCATTCTCGCGACGCTGGCACTGGTGGTGATGCTGGGAGACTAGAGTTAAGTCTAAAGGAAATTGCTTGTGTGACTTGTGTTGCCAGTGGGTGAACCAAAGTCTTCTGTTGACTGGTTTGGTTTGCACAAGTGGAAACCCCCAGCCTCGGCGGAATACCCTTGTTAAGCAAATGTCCTAATGGACTCTCGTTGGTCTCGCAGAACGCTTCATCACCGATGGGAATGGAGAAGACAAAGACAGCCAAGGAGAGACGAGAAGGAGCGGGGTGGGGAAAAGTGAAACAAAAAGCAAACCTAAATGTCCCCATGATACATACCAGGGCAAAATCCAGGTGCAGCAATTAGAATTCTGCTCCTTACTCGTGTTTTTTCCAGCTAGAATTCAACTGTTAACCAAATGGTCAGATAACAGTTTCAAACCTACTTCTAAACAGGACGGCTTTTCTAGAAATCCTCAAAGGGAAGGAGAAAATCGAAAGAGTTCCTCCTCGCTCCGTCCGTGAACCGACTCAGCTCTCAGTTCCTCGAGAGAGACCTGACCGAAGGAGACTTGCTGCAGCAAGCCACAGGGTCTCTAATGGTTTTCCCTGGGCCCTCCCTGTCCTGCCTGGCTGATTCCACATCTCTCTGTGAGTCACCACCTCCCCACCCACTTTGACCTATGTCGAGGTCTCAAAGTGCCTTTTGATTGTTCACTGCCACCCTCCCTGCTGTGCTAATGTTGCCCTGGCCAGGGCCGTTGGCGTTTGAGTATTCCCCTTTGGATCACCACTCACGGAGTGTTTTTAGAGCAGCTGATTAGACAGTAAAAACATCAGGCGCTGCTCCAATGCTAACTCAGTGTTTCAGAAGTTCGTTCACTTTTATGGCCGAAAGAGCCATTAGAGCATCTAATCTGACCCCTACAGTCACGGCCTCTGTATGAAAGACACTACTTTGGGGGCAAACACTTACGGGCTCTAGTCTTCCTTACTTGCCATCAGAAATACAACCACACTTCCCTTGGTAGCTTGTTCCTGTGGTGAATCATCCTCGCTGTTGAATATTTGTGTCTTAGCTGTAATATGAATTTGTCTCTTTTCACCTTCCAGCCATTGGGTCTTGTTATGCCTTTCTCTGCTCCATTCAAGAGCCCTTTAATACCCAATCTTTTCTCTCCATTAAGGCACTTCAACACTTCAGTGAAGTCACCTTTCAATTTTCTTTTGATAAGCTAAACAGATTGAGCTCTTTCTATAGCTCCCTAGAAGGCATTTTTCTCCAGCCCTCAGAACATTTGGTGGCTCTTTGCTGCCCCAGCTCCAATTTCACATCATCTTTTTCAAATGAAGATGCCAAAACTGGAGGCAGTTTTCCAATATCAGTCTCACTGATGCCGTGTCACCTTCTGTGATGTTATTGACATAATCTGTAACTGTATAGATCACCGTTGCAACCACTGTTGAATATTTGCAGCCAATATTGTAGAAAGGTTGTCATGTAAGGGGTCTATGGAGAGGTTCTGATTGGCTGATTATAATGATGCTATCACTAGATGTCTGTCATTTTTGTAGTTGACATTATGAATATTGGCTCTATGCTGCCTGTATTTCAAACTTCTGCTCTGCTCCCGGGAAACACCCCAGACAAGTTGGTGTCAGTTCTGCCTAGCCTGCTTGATGGCCCATTAAAGACCATCAGCTATACAATCGACCCATTGAGAGAAGGCAGATACGCCTTGTGACTCTGCAAGGTATGCAGGGACATGCCTGTGGACAGAACTCAAAGGTTTTTCTATGCCACGTGCTGGATAGAGTGTCCTTGGGACAAAGAAAGCAAAGACCACGTGGCAAGAGACTATAAAAGGCTGATGCCTCGTCTCCATCTTGTCTTCGGTCCTGCTTCATACCTCTGGAGGGACTTTGCTACAAACTGAAGCTCCATACAAAGGACTGAATGACCCATCCCAGCTGTGGACGGACTCCAGAGACTTGATTTGACCTGCAGTTTATTCCATCACTGCTACAAGCCTGAACCAAGAACTTTGCCATTACTGGATGTAATTAATTCCTTTAACAATTTTAACTCTCCTCTATATTTCTTTCTTTTTATGAATAAACCTTTAGATTCTAGATGCTAAAGGATTTGCAAGAGCGTGATTTGTGAGTAAGATCTGACTTGTCTATTGACCTGCATCTGGGGCTTGCTCCTTTTGAAAGAACCTTTTTTCCTTTTACTGGGGTATTGGTTTTCATAACCATTCATTCCCATAAGGAGCGGGGCTGGTGGTGATAGAAGGGAACTGGACTATCTGAGGGAATTGATTCTATGAAGTCCGATTAGCCAGTGGGGTAAAACCAAAGTCCTCTCTGCATGGCTGCTGTGACGTGCTTTAGTAGTAAAGGGCACCCAGCCTCGGGCTCTGACTGCCCTGCTCCAAGCAATTTGTCCTGAATTGATACTCTAAGCAGTGTCCTGCCAGACACCAATTGTGACAGGGGTCGTCCGGGATTACAACTGGGAACTCTCTGAAGCTCAGGATGTGCTTCCTCAGCTAGGGGAAGTATGTAACCCACACACATCCAGGGTGTGGTGGTGTGTCCCAGCTAGTGGCACCAAGATCACTTAGCTAAGACTGTAGAAAAGACTCGTTTCATCTCTCCCTCTAGCAGCTAGGTGGCTTTTAGTTCATGCTGTAGAGGCCCATGCACTAAGTTCCTGAGTTCCCAGTTTGACCCCACCCACCGACAAGTCACCAACCCGGATTTGTCAGCGTAACAGAGACAGCTGCCACCCCAAGAAGGAGAGAGGTGCCATGCCATACCTGGCCGCGAAGACGGGCCAAGCAATGAGCTAACACCCTTCAGAGCTTCCCATGATAAACTGCAAACTTTGGACAATGGCAGGGTGGTAGGAAGTGTTGCCTTCAGAGTTGCCTGGGTCAGAGCCCATGGGAGGCCCTAGGCTCCCATGCCATCTGCTGCACCCTCCCGCCCTGAGGGACCAAAACCCTGACCACTAGGCAACATCCCCATGAGCAAAGGCCATCATGAGGCATCTGTCTTCGAAAGTTTGCAGAAGATGCGGGAGCAGAAAGGGCAGAGAGGATGAGGGAGGCTCTTGGGAAGAGGGAGGGAGGGAGCCTTATGGGAATGTCTTGTTTACCTCCATCAACCCAATGATCAGATCATTGATGCTTAGAATCTTCCCTGACGTTGTAAGTGATTGGATCTAGATTTTAAAATGGGTACTACAGTTGCAGACGGAGAAATGTCAGTGAGTTGAGTGGAAGTACATTGCAAGCGCAGCTGATTATGCAACGTGGCTTATGGCCCATCTAACAAGCTCCTCAAACAATAGCTCCCAATTTTCATTCACATTGTTCTGTTTAGTGTTTTTCTCCAAAACACTTTCACTGATCATTGTGCTCAGCTTTGGAAAGTGAGCCCTTTCAGAGCACCAACTATAAATATTGCTGGTGGAGACTGGCCTCTGTTGGTCATAAGAACAGCCATGCTGGATCAGAATAGTGTGCGCAGTTCTGGTCTCCCATGTTTAAGAAGGATGAATTCAAACTGGAACAGGTTCAGAGACGGGCTACTAGGATGATCCGAGGAATGGAAAACCTGCCTTGTGAGTGGAGACTCAAAGAGCTTGGCTTGTTAAGCCTAGCCAAAAGAAGACTCCGGGGGGATATGCTTGCTCTATATAAATATATCAGGGGGATTAATATTGGGGAGGGAGAGGAATTATTTAAGCTTAGTACTAATGTAGACACAAGGTCAAATGGGTATAAACTGGACACTAGGAAGTTCAGGCTTGAAATTAGA
>NC_133786.1:942676-943966 GCF_003597395.2 Chelonoidis abingdonii | reverse complement strand
TTTCAAAAAAGAGCTCCTATTTATAGAATGAGACTCAGAGAAATGCAAAGGCTAGGATTTCCTCCACAAGCCCTAAAGAGATCACAAACCAACTACATTATATTTCTGGAATGTGGACATTTTAAAAAAGCTCCAAAGTTAAGAAATAGATCTTAATCCTCTATGTAATTTGCTGATCAATCCAATTTAAATTTCCTCTTCTATGTCAAAGTAGTTATGAGAGCTCATGAGAGGTATCCCATATGTCATTTGTCTTATGCATTTAAACATCATCAGTTAAGGACCTCCACAAAAATATGTAAGGTTGTACAGCACAATGGGGTCGAGGTCTATGACTAAGGCTTCTGACCACGATATGATAAAACAAAATAATAATAAAGGTTGTTTCATTTCTAGACATAACCAGGTTAAAACAAAAATCTACATGTGTTTAGATTAACAAACACAGACACAATGGGAATATTTGAATGCCTGATTCTATATGACTACTCACAGCATCACAGTGTTCAAGTGGTTTGAGCACATGCATCCAGCTCTTGATACACTTTTCCAAAGCACTGGTGTTTTTCTTGAGAAGTGTATTGTGTACACACACTAGCTGAGTTAGTCTAAAACTGAGTTGCAATCTCTTTAAAAAAAATCATGTAAGTTAAGCAAGTGAGAAGGAGATGGAAGCTTTCAGGGGTGGGGGAGGGAAGAGGCAGGAGAAAACAAAAAAAAACAGAAAAAAAAATACCAGGTGCTGCTGGAATTGTTATTGATGACTTAGTAGTCAAGCACTTTTACAAATCAGAAGAATAGCGACAAAAGGACAGCATTGCTGAGCGACAAAAGGACAGCACTGCTGACTACAATGCAGCACAAACAGCAGAGAGGGGAGACAGCATAGCAGACAGAGCCCAACACACACTTTGCGTGTAGGGGAGAGCGAGCGAGAGAGATGCACACTGCCCCTTTAAGTAAGCTGACCCACTCTTAAGTGCATTGTCTTTTTAAGTGGATCAGGACGCTGAGACAGTAGCTGCTGCCCCAAGGTCCCTGTCCCCTCTCTGCTCTATATGGAGAAGGGCTAAGCAGGGTGCAGGAGGGAGGGGGACAGGGCGGCGGCAATTCCTGAGCATGAGCACAGATGGTTTCCTTATGCGGCAGGAACTGCACCGTGTTGCAAAACGGGAGGGTTGCTCAAAGTGTCGTTACACCCTGAGTAGCAGAAACTTCCTGAAGACGCTGCTGGGCAGAGGCTCAGGGCAGGCGGCCCGTTCCCTGCCATGCTAGCCCGAGGCGTCTTCC
>NC_133786.1:908384-939295 GCF_003597395.2 Chelonoidis abingdonii | reverse complement strand
CTTTTTTTCTTGTTCAGAGAGATTAAATTATAGCTAAAAAATCTCCCATTCTATTAAATTCCTATAAGGACTTCCACAAGGGCTGCTTCAAAGGATATCCATACTTGTATCTAACTGTGTATATCTGTCATATAGATCCATCTCTGGAGCAACTTGTTTGGCCCTGATTACCGAACCTCGATCTAATTTCCAGGGCCACTGAATCAATGAGACTACTCAAATGGTAAAATTAGCATATGCCATAAATCTTTGCAGGATTCTGGTCATAGAACTGGTAGGAAGCATTTTTAAAAACTGAAACCAGAATCGCAGCCTCCTTACACTTATGATTCAGATCGAGTTGATGCTTTGGGCTCAGTTGTCCAAAAATAATCACCATACATATTGCTTTCAGAATTTATTATTCTCCTTTGAGAGTAAATAAAATGTTGAAATAGCTATCATCTTCATGCCTGGAATGCCTGATACTAAGGGCTTCATTATTTCATTGCCTGTGGGAATGTCCTTTTAATATGAAATGTTTGTCATAGATTATAGAGTTTTTAAACACACTTGCACATGAAACACTTGACTTGGATTTTTTCTTCTGTTTATTTGGTGTGGATGTAGCTAAGCAATTAGACTTCAGTAGTTACCTGGAAGTAAAACTTGTATATTTTGAAATTATTCAAGGAAGATAAAAAAATGGCAATGAATACTGTTTAGCCGTCTGCAGCGTGGGTTGAGTTATACAAATGTGTTTGTAAACAGAAAACAGACTATAATTCACAACAAATATTTACAATGAATTATTCTACTAGGTCTGCTTAGAAATTTGATAACACTTTTTTTTCTCTTTTAGCAAATAAACATCTTTAATTTATGATTTTCAAGATCTATACCCACTCCTGATACATGGTAACCAAAGAAGATTGCTTATCTTAAATTTGTGAAACTAACTTACTCTATGGGCCTGGGGCAAGATTTACCAAGGTATTTAGGTACTTGCTGATGATACTACCGATAGAAACCTCTAACCCTCGGAAACCTTCGAGAAAGGGTGTTAGGCCTGTCTGAAAATAAAAGTTCGGATCCAGCTTGTGACTCAAACCAACCAGAGCCTACAGGCCAGTCCCTCTCCAAACCCCAATAGAGATTTCAAAAGGTCGGGTTAAAACCGCAAAACGTCATATTGATTACACAAGTTATTTGCCTTTTTTGGTAATTAATATTGCAAATCAGCAGGTTATTTACTGTAAGTTCAGTTTGGGGTATTTCCAGTTATTGTTTCTTTTGCAATTATACTTACTGTTCTATGACCCCTTGATTGCAATTACTTATTGCAAAAGCCATTACCAGATATCATGTGCTTGGGTAGTGTTGAGCTGGTTATTTTGTGACCCCTCCTTGTGATCTACCTTATGCAAGCAAAACTACTGTGTTTGCCTATAGCTGAACTGGCCTCCAAGGGACCCCTTGTTCCCCTCCCAGTTCCTCTTTTGTCAGTGTCTCATACCCCGTTTCCTCATACCCAGGGTGCTAACAAACAAGCTTAATTTTGAGCAGTTAGGACTTTGGCTCTAGTTAGCATTAGTTTAGCCAGAGGTCTAAGGCCTGCATACTATAAGATAAAGCTAAAAGCATATAGTTGTTACAATATTATATATTGAAGATTTACAGATACTTATATCGATGTCAAAGGCAAGCTCTAGCCAATGGGACGGGGGGGGGGGCGGGTTATGTTCCCTATCACCAAGAACTAAAAGAAAATATCCTAGAAAAGAAAACTAAACCAGATATCCTATGAATCCAGGAAACATGGCTGGTCGAAAAGCTTGCTTTTAAATTCCCAGAGTATATTGCCTTTAGGCAAAACGGAAAACTAGGAAGAGGAGGCATTTGAACTTTCATCAGGGAGAAATTAAACTAAATAGCAGTAGAGAATGAAGAAGCAGCCTAGAATATAATGCTGTTGAGATCCCAATGCAGAAGAGTAATATTTCTTTAAGGATTTATAATGCCTATAAAACCTATGTGGAAAATTAGAAAGCTTGGAGCTACAAGAAATAGTGAAGAATGAAAATATATGATTATTTAGGTCACCACATATAATTGTGGGGAAGTAAGACAGCTGATAGAAATGATGCATTCTTAGAAAAGTTCTTAGATGGAAATCTAGTGGTTTTAAACAATACACTAAATCTAGCTGAAATGCTAACAGAGGCTACATTTTCCTACTTAGACCTGGGAATTATAACAGCCTATATTGCAAGTAAATGCAACTGGGAAATATATAAGGAAGAAGGAATGGGAAGTGATCATTTCCCTATGCTTATTGCTTTTCAAGGGCAAGGTAAGGTTGAAGGTAATGGAAAACTACCCACTTGGAATTTTAAGAAAGCTAATTGGGAGATATTTCCAAGTGAATGTACTCAATTTTGTTAACCTTTGTGAGAATGATAACAAAGAATCTCCAAGACAATGTAACATGTGATTAATAGCAGGAGTTACTGTAGCCATAGCTTGGGTATTGAAGTACCTCAAAAATAAAAGCTCACTTCCACGGTGGAATGAGTGCAAAATGGCAATTAAAGAATTGAACATAGTCTATAAAAACACACAAAATACAATGAATAGTGAAGACCTAATGGCATATAAAAGAAGTAAGGCAATAGTACAAAGAATTGGAAAAGGATCAAAGAAAGAATTGAAGGAAGTACTGGAGGAGAACACTGGCTGGGTGTCAAGTGGTGTCATTTTCTTCTGGACAAGCTTCCATCACACAGAGGCGTAGCGAGCGCCCTCCGTACCCTCCGACTGGAAGGGGCCCCGCAAGGAAGGGGGTCCCTAAAAGTGGCAAAAAAAATGAATGCAACGGTGAAGATGGTGTCAATATTTGTGAAGCGTTTGTTGGTTTTCTTCACGTTCATGATACAACTGGCGAGGGCTTATTGGAAGCGTTTCTTGAAAAGGCAAACAACTTAGGAGTAGACATTGCTGACACGAGAGGCCAAGCTGATGATAACAGCGCAAATATGAGAGGAAAGAATAAAGGAGTTCAAGCCCGCATGCTAGAAATAAATGACCGTGCCTTGTATGTACTATGTGGAGCTCACACTTGGAATCTTGTGATCTCAGACGCGGCAAAGTCATCGAAATATGCCGTTGACTTTTTCGGTAAGGGGCCCCGGACATGTGTTCGGAGGGGGCCATGTTCTTTGTTGCTACGGCCCTGCCATCACATAATCAAATGCGGTAGAAACGTTGTTTGTACACTTGTGACACTTACCACTACAGCATTAGTCAGTCTTGTAACACGTGAATCCCTTGCAAGAGCCAAGAGGCCCATATTTTTTTTAACTTTTTGTCTTCGCCTTTTTATTGGTGCTTTTTTCATCGGTTGACATGTGCACTCACTCACCAAGGGACCCACACAAGAATTGTTTCCCGCAGTGTAAACAAATGCTGAACCCTTTGGATGATTTCAAATAGTTCAATCTGTTTGATTACTTCTTAGTGTGCGGCTTGTTTTCGCTTCTTCTCTAGTTTTGAATAAAGTGGCGCCTTTTCAACAAATCATTTAACACTTTTCTGACCAAATTCGACGGCGTCAAATTCATAGAGCTGTGAAATTGACCTGGCTGCTGTGTGCAGAGTTTGTTTTTAAAATGTGATTTATTTAAAAACCGTATATTGTTCATATTTATTTTATTTGTTTCTGATAAGGGATGGATAAGCGCACTAAGAAGAAGAAACTATCCGGGTGGGATAGAAAGAAGATGAAGGAAGATGCAAATCGAGTAAAAGAATTGTCAAAATATGTCAGGTTGGAGACCTACTTTTCATTTGACATGCCCACGACGTCTTTTGCAACAGAGGTGGAACATTTTGAAGACTTGCTACCTACCTTCAGCCAAGGAGCTGGAGATGGTGCCCTGGCCATTGCGGCTTCACCAGAGATAAAACCCTCTGAAGACTTACTAGTACCTACTGTCATGGTACAATTCCCCACTCTGAACCTTAGCGTCCAAAAGATGGGGTACCAGCATGAATTCCTCTAAGCTTAATTACCAGCTTAGAACCTGTAGCTCTGCCACCAACCAGGAATTCCAGTGCCTGGTACACTCTGGTC
Organism: Chelonoidis abingdonii; assembly: GCF_003597395.2. NCBI lineage: Eukaryota > Metazoa > Chordata > Testudines > Testudinidae > Chelonoidis > Chelonoidis abingdonii. Next base: position 935,184 of record NC_133786.1, on the reverse strand, counting down.
CCCCCCCAAACCTTGCCTGGGGACCCCAAAGACCCAGACCCTCTGGATCTCAACACAAGGAAAGTAAACCCTTTCCCCCACCGTTGCTTCTCCAAGGCTTCCCCTCCCTGGGTTATCCTGGAAGATCACTGTGTGATTCAAACTCCTTGAATCACAAAACAGAGAGGACAATTCACCTTCCTCCCTCCTTCTCTTTCCCCCTCCCAGACTCTCCCTGAGAGAGACAATAATCCTGACACAGAGAGAAAATTAGCCTTTCCCTCCCCCTCCCCTCCTTTCTCCCCACCAATTCCCTGCTGATCAGACCCAGCCCTCTGGGTCTCAACGAAAAAAAACAATCAGATTCTAACAAGAAAAACTTTAACTAAAGCCGAGAAAAAAAATTTATATTGTAATTTAAAAATGGAATAGGTACACGGGTTTTTTTAGCTATAGGCCACCTGGGAATACCCTCATCGAGCTAAAGTATTCAAGCTACAAATTAAAAATTCTTTCAGCAAAATAACAAATTGAACTCCTTCCAGCCAAATGCACATTTTGCAAATAAAGAAAACAAACATAACCCAAACTTCCGCCATCTACCTAGTACTTACATTGGAATCTAACAAGACCTACAGGAGATTTGGGAGAGGAAACCTGGTTGCAGTCTGGTCCCTCTGAGCCCCCAGAGTGAAACAACACAATTCAACAGCACACACAGAAAACTTCCCTCCTTAAGATTTGAAAGTATCCTGTCCCCTGATGTTATCCGGTCAGGTGACAGCCAGGCCTACTGAACTTTTTAACCCTTTATAGTCAAAGAGATATAAAGTACTTCTGTGCTGTTAACTTTTCTTATCTGTTTATGACACCTACCTTCAACATAGGAGCTGATTACAGCATCCGGGCTGCTGCAGCTGAACAGGTAGTGGAAGTAGAGTCCTCAGAAGACCTGATTACTTCAGAAGGCTATTATGCAGAGGACAAGAATGACACAGTAAGACTCTGTGCTATCGTTGACACACATAGGGAATACTCAACAGATCCACACTTATTTTGTGACACACCTGTAACACCTGATCTAGTACATGCTCTGCTTGAGTTAGGCCCTTGTCAGCCAGGACTTAAAGATAATTTTGACAATTTCCAAAAGATGAAGCTGGACGTCATTTCAGTGCAACTTAGTACAAACAAAAACAACTAAAAAGTACTTGTACAATTGACCGGCACTGGCTGGTTTACTCACCAAGAGCAAACATGATTTGTTTTGCTTGTTGGCTTTTTGCAAATCGGCCAAATACTTGGAGTGATCCAAAAACTGGTTGCAAGAATTTTGCTACAGGTACACACAAAATTGAAAAACATGAAAAAAGTGAAAGTCACAAAAAAGCAGAGAGAGAACTTTTCCTTACCAAATTCCGTTTGTTCAACAATAGAACAATCTCAGCTGGTCTAATGGCGGAAAGGAAAGAGATAGGAAAAAAATAGGATGATTTAACGACGTAGTATAGATGCAGTTCTCTTTTTGGAAATTCAGGGATTGGCATTCCGTGGTCATGGGATGTATCGAGTTTTTGATTCCCCAAGTACAAATGAAGGCAATTTTTTGGAACGTATTAAGCTGTTGGCTAAAAATGATACATTACTGGAACAACATTTATTACGGAGTGATCGAAATGCAACATATCTCAGTCCTGACATACAAAATGATCTGATACAGTCCTTAGCAGCTGAGCTTCTCTCAAAGATAGTAGCTGAAATCAAAGTAGCTAAGTACTTTGCCATAATTGTTGACTCTACTATTGATATCAGCCGCACTGATCAATTTTCTTTATCCTTACGATATGTAACAGTAAACAGTGATGCAGTGGAACGATTTATACAGTTCAGCGAATTACCTGGAGCAAGTGCTGAAGATTTTTTCAACGTTCTTCTTTCAGCAATCAAAAACTTGGGGCTGTCAATAACTATGTGTTACGTTCAGTCTTACGATGGAGCAAGCACCATGTCGGGTGAAATATCAAGTCTCCAAAGTAGGATACTGGAAATTGTTTCAAATGCACTCTTTATGCACTGCTGTGCACATAATTTTAATTTAATTCTGATTGATGCATTAAGCTCCAATATTCAAACTCGGTTGTTTTTTGGAACTCTAGAAAGTCTGTATACTTTTTTTTTCTGGCAGTTTACCTCATCTTTCAATACTAAAGGAAGAACAATGCAATCTTATTGAATCTTTTGCATTAACTCTAAAGAAACTGTGATACCATATGGGCATCTGGAAAGTCAGCAGTAGAGGCAGTCTTGAAAAATTTACCAGCACTAGTAATTGCTCTGCAAACAATTGTGGATGGTGAGATAAAAACCTGTACTCCTAAACAGGTCAGTGAGGCAAAGGGTATTCTGGCAACACTCAATACTTACGAATTCTTAGTTCTTCTTATATTCTGGAATAAAGTGCTGGAGAAGGCTTTCCGTTTATCCACATATTTACAGAAAAGTAGTCTATATCTGGTAACAACTTCTCATTTGATTCAGATTTTTGAAAATGATATGAAAAACATTTGAAGTGAATTTGAATCTGAATTCAAACAAATTGAGAATGGAGCAACCAAGTTGGGTCAAAAATGTGATCTTGCTACAGACTATAAGCAGCACAGAATACGTAAGAGAAAAAGATTCCATGAGGAAATGGCAGAGGGTGAAGAAGGAATATTTGATGCCCGGGAGAAATTCATAGTTGAATCCTACTTGGTGTCCTTAGATTCTGTTATAAATAGTACGAGTAAAAGGTTCGAGCATTTTAAAAACATGGCTGCCAAATTTTGTGGTTTAGATCCAAAGCATTTTGACAATGCGGACAATGTGACCAAATCAGAATTTTTGGTAGACATGTACTCAGATGTGATTAACAGTCAAACCACAATTGTGGAAGAGCTTCATTCCTTTAAAGACATGTACAAAGAGATAATGAGCACTAGCAGTAGGGTAAAGTCAAGTGTCAGCGAGAAACTCACCATCAACAGTGTGCTGAAATTCATGATCGCCAATGATATGTGTTCCATTTATCCTAACCTTTCGAGGCTGTACCACATTTTTCTTACCTTGCCAATAAGTAGCGCAGTTGCGGAACAACCCTTCAGCCGATTCAAACTTTTAAAGTCCTACCTGCGCTCTACAATGGGTGAAGATAGATTGTCTGGGTTAGCTTTGCTCCACATTGAAAGACAATTGGCTACTGAAGTAGATTATAATAAAGTAGTAGATAACTATGCTAGAATGAAGTTTAGATGAAAGAGGCTGTTCTAGTTGCTTCATAGATTATCATATTGTTTTGATCTTATCTTTGAAATAGAAAATAAGTAAATAACACGTGTTTTGATTTTATAGACAACATAAAAAGATGTCATACTGTAAAACTGTTTTTATATTTCAAATGCAAAATAACACACGTACTTGTAAAACAATATCATTCTTGTGGTTTTATGTTAAGTACAAAATAAATATGTATAACGAGTTTAAAAGTATGTAATTAGTAATTTGATATGTTGGCTGGTGCCTTTTTTATGTGTTTGTTCTCCCTGATGTTAGAACCTGGCTACGCCACTGGTCCCGACTCGTCCCCTCTCAGAGCCATGGTCCTGCTCCCGGCCTCAAGGGGGTGGGGGGCATAGATGGGGATAAGGCAGGGCACTGCACCCCTCCCCTAAAAGTGTTCCACTTGGCCCAGAGCAATCCTAGCCTCCCCCCTCTGCTTTGCTGGGCTAGACCAGTCATAGTGGCAGCTGGGATGCTGGGCAGATGCCCATGTTGTGAATTCCTTAACATGTTACCATGACCCCTCTTTGCTTCCCAGTGACCCCCACCACATTCACAGTTTCCCTCTATTGCAGCTCTGTTCCCATCTGGCCCCTAAGTCTTCCCTGATTCCCCTGCATCGCCCCATCCCCCCTTCAGCTACCAACTGCCCCCTGGATCTGCCCCTGACCCATCCCTCATCCCCCCTCAATCCCACCTTATCTACACCCTCTTCCCCTCTTCAGCCCGCTTTCAGCTTCCCCTCTCTTCCCCCTCCCCCAGGTGTGGCTGTTCCAGCCCCCAGTGCAGCGTGGATTGTCTGCCCCCCTGCTCTGCACACAGTGGGACCTGGCGGGTGTTATATAGGAAATTGTTCCCTGCAGGAATGTGCTATCTGTACCCGTTGCTGATCTGTAACTGGTTTCTAAGAAACTGCTATTGTAAAAACCTGCTCCCTGATGTAGCAAATGACTACAGATAGCAGTTTGTCCCCTGCACTCTTTTCTTGTCCCCTGCACTCATGGCAGGATTAAGTATTATCTAGACCAGGGGTTAGCAAGCTATGGCACGTGTGCCAAGGGTGGCACGTGAGCTGATTTTGCCTGGCACGTGGCTGCCAGCCGGAGTCCCGACCGCTGGCCCCGCTCCACCCGCTGCCAGCTGAGTGAATGGAACCCCAGGCCACCAGGAGGCTGAGCGGATGCATGCATGCAGCGGTCCGTGTGCACCCCCTCGCTCCCCCCTTGCCGCCCTTGGGTTCTGTGGCTCCCGGGAGTGTGAGCTGCCGGGGTGCAGGGCCCTGGGCCTGCTGCGAGAGGGGTTGCAGCAGCGGCTCACATTCCCGGAGGACTGAGGGGGGGATCCAGGGGGCGCACGGGGACCGCCGCCCACATGCATCTTCTGCAGGAGCCCCCCCGGGGGGCACTGGGCTGCAACCCAGGCAGGCGCGCCCCCCGACTCCCCCATCACCGCGCTCAGGTTCTGCGGTTCCTGGAACTGTGAGAAGCTGCCATTGCCCCTCCGTAGCTCCCCCCCCACTGCCTCAGCACTCTGTGGGGGAGGGGCTGTGCACGGCACTGTGTTTCGCCTCCATGTGGAGCCAGTGACTGATCGACATGGGCATGGTAAGGGGTGTCCCGGGGGGCAGTCAGGGAGCAGGGGGAGGGTTGGATGGGTCGGGAGTTCTGGGGGTCCTCTCAGGAGGCAGGGGTGTGGAAAGGGGTTGAGGCAGGCAGGGAGTGGGGGGGGAAGTTGGATGGGTCGGGAGTTCTGGGGGTCCTCTCAGGAGGCAGGGGTGTGGAAAGGGGTTGAGGCAGGCAGGGAGTGGGGGGGGAAGTTGGATGGGTCGGGAGTTCTGGGGGTCCTCTCGGGGTGGGGAGTGGTTGGATGGGGCATGAGAGTCCTGGGGGTCTGTCTGGGGGCAGGGGTGTGGATAAGGGTTGGGGCAGTCAGGGGACAGGTAGGGGGGTCTCAGGAGGGAGCAGTCAGGGGACAAGGAGCAGGGAGGCTTAGGTAGGGGGTGGGGTTCTGGGAGGCAGTTAGAGACAGGGGTCCCAGGAGGGGGCAGTCGGGAGACAAGGAGCAGGGGGGATTGGGGGTTCTGATGGGGGCAGTTGGGGTGAGAAGTGGGAGGGATTGGATGGGGGCAGGGCTAGGGCAGGGCTCTCCCCTCTTTTTTTGATTGTTGAAATATGGTACCCCTAGGCAAGGGAGAAGCAGGGGGGCGCATGGGAGCTGGCACCCGCATACATCCACTGCAGTCTTCAGGAGCCCCACTAGTGGCACTGCCACCTTTGCAGGGCTGCTGTCCCCCTACACTACTCTGGCTCCTCCATGGCTGGGGCTCACTGCTGCCACAAGCCTTTGTTCTGACTCTCCAGTGCCTCTGGAAGGCGGATCCTCCCTGCCAAGCTGCTGCAGCGGCCCAAGCCCGGCAAAGCCAGTGAGTGGACTTGGGGCACAAGCCACCGGGCTAGGGTGGGGAGGGCTTGCAGGGGGGAGGGGCTGTGCACCCTCCAGGGGAGTTCAGGGAGGGAGGAACCTGGTCTGGGGAGCAGCCCCTGGACACGGCAGGCCCCTGGGGTCTATAAAGGCTTGTTGGGATTTGCCCCTCAATGAACTGAAGTGCAAGGGGCGGGAGCGCAAGGTGGAAGTCTTGCCCAGGGTGCAAAATATCCTTGCACTGGCCCTCCCTCAGGGGGTACGTGCACCCCAGGTTAAGAACCACTGCACTAAACTGATATCTGCATTTTAATTTAATTTTAAATGAAGCTTCTTAAACATTTTAATAAACTTGTTTATTTTACATAGAACAATAGTTGATAGACTTACATAGAGAGACCTTCTAAAAATGTTAAAATGTATTACCAGCACGTGAAACCTGAAATTAGAGTGACTAATTGAAGACTCAGCACACCACTTCTGAAAGGTTGCTGACCCCTGATCTAGACCATTCCTGGCAGGTGTTTGTCAGGTGCCTGACCCCACAACCAGTCAATTTTTGCCCCCTGCTCAGAACCTGGCTGCCCCCCTCCTCTGATTTTCCCCCTTTGCCTCTTTTTAACCCCTGTAAAAAGCACTCGGAACAATCTTACACTTAGTAAGGGCAGGATGAAGGGGAGTGGCTTCAGCAGTTGTTACTGAGCATGCTCAGTTCACTGTAAGTAGCACGTTCCTACAGGGAGCAGTTTTCTGTACTGCACCTGCTGGAGAGTTAATTAATCCATCCCAATGGGCGATCGCAGCTATGTCTGTGGGAGAAGCTCAAAAAATAAATGCCAATTGACTCTCCTTTGGCAGGAGGCAGGCAAATGGGAAATGCCAGCCTGAGGGATTTTCCTGATAGACAAGATTTCCAACTCTCCCGGACCAGATGCAATTGCCACAAATGGTGTTTGCTCCAGGAGAATTGGCAACCCTAGTGTCAGATGAAAAATTTTCTCCACAGACCCTAGAAGAATCTGAAAAGCTGAAGAATGATCAGCTCTGGTCTGAGCATGGGCAGCAGGTATAACAGGCCAAGGGAAGGGAGGGTAAGCAACAATGGTTGAAGCGTGAAGGCACATAGGAAGCTTTAAAGAATCTGGTATGTAAATATCTTGCGACTCCGGCTGCAACAGTGTCATAAGATTGCCTCTTTGAACTTGCAGTATTACCTCCTGCAAATGGAAACTAACTTCTTTGTTTAAGCAATTGGCTGAACAAGAAGTAGCACTGGGTGGAGTTACAGACTGAAATTTTACATTGCTTAATTTTTGAATGAAGGTTTTTTTTACATAATTCTACATTTGTAAGTTCAGCTTTCATGATAAAGGGATTGCACAACAGTGCTTGTAATAGGTGAATTGAAAAATATGATTTCTTTTGGAGGTGTTTTAAAGTGCAAATACTTGTAATTAAAAAAATAAAGGGATCTCTGTACACTTTGTATTCTGTGTTGTAATTGAAATCAATATACAGTAACTACTCACTTAAGTTGTCCCCATTAACGTTATTTCATTGTTACATTGCTGATCAATTTGGGAACACGCTCGTTTAAAATTGTGCAACGCTCCCTTCTAACGTCATTTGGCAGCTGCCTGCTTTGTCTACTGCTTGCAGGAAGAGCAGCCCATTGGAGCGAGCTGGTGGGGGCTTGGAACCAGGGTGGACCGGCAGCCCCCTATCAGCTCCCCACTCCCCTAAGTTCCCTGTGCAGCACATGGCAGTGGGGGTCAGCTGTGTCCCTGCCCCCACTGCCATGTGCTGCTCCTGCCCTCTGCCTTGGAGCTGCTCCCCGAGACCCCTGCTTGCTGTGCTGGGGAGGAGGGAAGGAAGAGGGGGGCTAATGTCAGGGTGTCTCCCTCCCCCCTGCTCCTGCACCCTGCTTATCCCATCTTCCATAGAGCAGGAGGGACACACCAGGGCTGCAGTCTCAGCAAGCTGATCTAATTAACAAGGCAGTGTACTATAGGGAAATGCACATATCTCCCTCCATTACTGCTACCTCGCAGAGTGAGAGGGTTAACCCTTGAGGGCTCAGCCAACTGCTAGTTCATCATTTAGCAGTAAGGGAAATATCCCACCCTCTGACTCCTCCACCTCAACCAAGCTTCACAATCATCATCACTGTGTACCAGTATTGAATTGTTTGTTTAAAACTTATATTGTGTATGTGTGTGAATATATATATATATGTGCAAAATGCTCCCTTTGTAAGGCATTGCACTGAGAGTTTGAGTGAATGATGAAAGAGAGAATAAATGTGGGGTGATGTCTGGTGGGTACCCTTTCTGCAGTCCCTTCCAAACTATTCATTAGGAGAAAATTAGTACTAAAATGTCCACAGGGTAAGTGACTCCTTTGAAAACCACTGCTTCAGGGATCCAGAGATCCAGCATAACTCGGTGTGTGCATGCAAGAGTGTAGGAATATTAAAGAAGGTTTATATTAAACATGGTTTATATGAAAAATGATTTATTTATTGTTAATGGATACTTTATAACTAAAGGTTTATAATAGAAAAAAATGTGATTCCCAAGATTTAGCCTCTAACCTGCAAGCCACCAGCTGTGTCTGTGAGAAGACTGCTCAAAGAAATACTTTGAATAAAACTTGTTCCTTTACTTTGTAACGGCCGCTGTAAGCTGTTAATTGACTCAGCACCGGGAGCCTCAATTGACGCTATGCCTCAGGCAAAACTGTAACAGTAGCTGAGACACCCCCCCCCCCGTAAGTTTTCATCTCACTTTATTTTTGAATGATAATTGGTAACACACCGAAAGGTAAAGAGACAGTGAAATAGATGAGATTACGATACAGAATGTATGTGAAAGAGTGCCTAGTTTAAAAGTTTAAATGATGAATGAATGATTAGGGAGTTACCAGTCTGAAGAATTCAGTGTTGGCCAAAGAAGGTGTCAAGTGAGATCAACCAGATGACCCCCCGAGGGTGAACTGGAATCCACCCCACCACTTCAAAGGAAGGAAAAACAAACATCTGACAACATGAAGCCAGCCACCTGCTGATTGATTTAACAACAGCAGAATGAAGCAACTCTCATGGACTGACATAGGGATAAATTCCTGTAAAACTGAACTCTAAAGACTGAGGACTTTGAGTCTATGGTTCTGCTGCCAGCCTCCAGGAGCATCAGGTGCACCTGACCCGGACTCGGCTCCACTCTTGTGTACAGGATACCTGGCCAGTATTCTGTCACAAGCAACTTTAGGCTGGTAACTATAATATCTACACAGAACTTGTATGATTGCGTGAATGAGTATAAGTGTATAAGAAATAAGTAGTAATAGGAATAAGTAGCCAAACAACGTTGTTTACTGTTATCTTTTGTTTTCTTATGGTATTTACAATAAATATGACAAATGTCTTGTCCCCTTTAATGAGATCCTGCTGGTTTTTATTGGTCTAATATAATTTGTATAACAAGAGATGGGAATTATAACTGTTCTTTGCAGAGTTACAGATGTGGAGATGTTAGAGATGAAAAGCCCCACTCGCTCAGAGAATCCATGGCTTTGGGGCCAGGGCAGGGTCTCTCTTTCTGGTGTTTGCATAATCCCTTCTGATCCCTGTTGATGCCTGGCAGTTATCGTTTCACTGCTTTGCTTGTTTTCCCTAATTATTTCCCTGCAGCCTTTACTGTCCCTGAATAGTCTTGTTTCTTTGGCCGCCTCCCCCTTTCCATTCCCAGGACAGGCTGGTTTATCCTCAGACTTCAGGGCAACCCCTTAGGGATCCACTGCCTGATTCTCAGTCCTGCTCTCAGCATTGTCAGCACAGTCACAAGCTGATGCTGCCCTGGAGTTCAGTGGGCTGGACCCAGCCAGTCATTTTTATGCAGAACTCCTCAGTGTGCTGAAAGCTGCATTGATAACACCTGTAATCTTGTGCTCTGCTGTGCTGGGGTCTTTCACAGATTGGATTCCACAACTGCCAGCACGTGGTTTGCTGAAATCTCATCCCCTGGTGCTGCTGCAAACTCTGATCCCTTCCCTCATTCTGCATTTGTTGGAAGGAGGATCTAACTTACCATGCACAGAGCAATCGCCCTGTATTCCAGAGAATGACAGCCCCACCCCACTGTGTGACGTATTAGTCTGAGCACTCTTTTCTCTCTTTTCCCCCTCTAGGACTTCAGAGGCACCTCGACCAGACATGTGGCACCTTCTCACTCCTCCCTCACACTTCTTGAGACAGGGCAGGGCTTGGACACCAGGTGAAAGCCACGTCTCCCTTCAGCACAGTGTGGACAGGAGCCACATTTCCACTACTTTCACTTTGTTCAAGTTAACCTTGAGGTTCTCGCTCTGTGAACAAAATGGTGGATTTACCCCTCCTGTGGGAAAGATTATGAACTTGTTACATCCCTGGGGGATTGGCTGCCTGTAGACACTAGGGATGTAATATGGGACTTTCACTGCTAGGTTTCTGCTTACCATAGGTGCTGACTTTTATTTGTCCCTGGGGGTGCTCCACCCCCACTTTGCCCTGTTATTTCTGTGGGGGTTTGAGCTCTGGGGCACCCATGGGGTCAGCACCTCTGCTGCTTACAATCATGGGACCGAGCAGTGATCAAGTATAAACAGTGACTTACAATGAGACTTAGCCATGTCCTGCTGTTAATGGGCAGGTCGGTAAGGCCTAAATTTACAGCAGTGGCCTAATTTTGGGGGTGTCGGTTTATCTCCTCGACATACAGGAGTTCAGGGCACGTGTTCCACCTGCATTCGCAGCTGCAGCCGGAGTCAGTGGGTGCTGTGGGTGCCCAGCCCCTTGGAGATCCAGCCCCTAAGCACTTAGGTTAGTACCCAAATTTGGACCCTAAATCAAAAGACATTCTTGACCTTTGGACTCAGCCCATCATTGTGCTCTGGCTCCTGGTCCGGCCAGCATGGCTGTTTGTGCCTCCTCCCCAGCAGCTGCAGGCAAGGGGAGCGCTCCTGGGAGGGGCGGGAGGGAGTGGGATTGGGGCAGGGACAGGCTGGAAGAGGAAGGGGCGGAAAGGGATAGAGGGGTGTGGCCTGGGTGAAGCTGCATCTCTTGTACTCTGCACCCTGGCAAAGCCTCTTAAGTTAATCAGCAAGCTGCTGCCAGGGAGTTCCCTCCTTCCTGAGCCCTGTCGTGTGTCCCCCTTGCTCTATAGAGATGGGGTAAGTGGAGGGCAGGAGCAGGGAGGGGGACACATTGATATTAGCCCCCCTCTCTTCCTTCCCTCCCCTCAACACAGCAAGCAGGAGTCTTGGGGAGCAGCTCCAAGGCAGAGGGCATGAGCAGCACATGGCCGTGGGGGAGGGACAGCTGAATGCCCCAGCAATTGCTAGCCTGCTGGGCAGCTGCTGCACAGGGAACTTATGGGATGGGGGAAGCTGATGAGGGGCTGCCAGTCCACCCTGGTTCCAAGCCCCCACAAGCTAGTTGCAATGGGCTTCTCTTCCTGCAAGCAGTGGACAAAGCAGGCGGCTGCCAAACCGTTAGAAGGGAGCATTGCACAACTTTAAACAAGAATGTTCCCTAATTGATCAGCAACATAACAACGAAACATTAACTGGGACAACTTTAAGTGAGGAGTTACTGTATTTGCCCTCTGGTTTCTCAGATCTTTAAAATGCAATCTGAGCACAGCCTAAAGTTTTTCTCTGCAACCAAGAAAGCCAGAAACTTCCTTTGTTTAGGAAAGGAAAGCCAAGAGTCTCACCTCATCACATGCTTCCAGGAGCTGGGGCTTTCACAAACACACCAAATACAATGAGACTCATTATAAAATCAGGAGTGTTGGAAACACCGCAGCTTCTTTACATTGAGCCAGAGCTGCCTTAGTGTACATGAGAATCAGGCCTTTGAAACATTGATATCAGCTTAACCTAGGTTTTGTCTTGTGAATTTCATATCACTGGACTTGGAAGGATTAGACTTTTACTGGTTGATGTCTGTAAATGTTGATTTCACTTTGCACGCACAAACCAGTAAAAAAATTTACTTTGCAAATTTTGACATGTGAGGTTGAAAATCTCTATTTAATGAAGCTTTTACTTTTTGAATCTGTCTCTACTGTCATTAAATAGTTTTTGTCTGACCCAAATATTGTCTCATCCCACCCTAAATCTCCCATCACTGTGAACATTTACATTGCTAACAATTGGAATGAGATGCTTAAAACTCAGATTTCTGTGCAATGGTGAAAGTTTAATTCAATAAATATAAAATTGCTTAAAAATAAACATCTGTAAAAATTTTATATTACAAATGAATTCTACCAAGCCTGACTATCCTGCCTTAGACACACAGCTCCTCCTCCTGCAGGCTCATTCTCACAGGGGGATGCCTCTGAGTGCAGGACCAGAGCCCTAGTGGTACATTTTTCACTGAATGCTCCACAGGGAGCCATGGCTGCAGAGAACCCCCTGGAAAGTCTCCAGGAGGAAGCTCCACGTCCCATTTGTCTGCAGTATTTCACAGAAGCTGTCACTCTGCAGGGCAGGCAGGTCAGACAGTGCTGGGAGGGATCCAATACAGCTGTCTCCTGCCCGCAGAAACTGTGCAACGGAGAAATGTCAGGCCCAACAGGCAGCTGGGAAACATGGTAGAAATCGCCAATCGGCTGAGTTTCCAGGCAGCAAAAGGAGCAGGAGGGAACAGGGTGTGTGGGGAACACCAGAAGGCTCTGAAACTTCTGTGAAGAGGATCAAACTTCCATCTGTCTGGTTTGCCATCTGTCCCGGGCTCAGAGAGCTCACACAGTGGTTCCCACAGAGGAGGCTGCCCAGGAGTACAAGGTAGGGAACTGCTGTCGAGTTTAATGGGTAGTAACTTTGGATTTTAATTACAGGCTAATTTCACTGAAAGTTCCCTGGCACAGGCATGATGCATCATTCAGCTCTGTAAACCCTTCATGGTATGGGAGATACTGTAACAAAATAACTGATTTGACAGAGTGGCAACAGAGGCAAGTCTTTAACGATACCTGATGTGGGAAAATGTCCTCTGAGATTCTGATGGGGATTCCTGAAAATCGTCGTCATATAAAGAATTCTACCAATCCCAAAGGATCAGACACATCACCCACCAAGTTAATGACACTTCAGTTCTTCCCCAAGTACCCGCTTACAGCTAATTCTTGTTATCGAAACTACGATTTACTAAAAGAAGAAAAGATAGTATTGGCTCAAAGGTCATTAGACATATAAACGTGAATAGAGACCTTAGGTCAGTTTCACCACAGAGAGGGCGTGTTAGAATTGAAAAGGACTCTTTTCAGAATCATTTCATCACATTCTAGTCCAATGTCCAAATGTTCAATATCAGGGCAGTGTAGAGGGGACTGGAGATCTGTCTTACGACTCAAATGCCACCTGAATAAAGCTTAAGAAGATCGGAGATAAAAGGATCAGGTCTCAAGAGTTTATACACACATTTTTGCAGCCTCTCAACAGCAGGCAGCACTTGGGTGAACAATAGGTTTTGGAAGTAACCTTCTTTTTCGCAAACACCACAGGTAATAAAACTATACGGATTAACATAAGGTAATTATCCATAAAGCCATTCATAGACAGTTTACCACAAACTTCAAAGAGACAGATATATACAATGACATTATTACACCCAAGTTTAATCTAAGTGTTATTTCCCTCTTGCATGGATTGCTTGATGTTTAACAAGGCCGGACCTTCGTGTGAAACTTTTTCCACAGTCTAAGCACTTGTGGGGTCTCTCTCCTGTGTGGATTGCCTGATGTGCCGTAAGATTTGATTTTTGTGTGAAACTTTTCCCATAGTCTAAGCACTTATGAGATCTCTCTCCAGTGTGGATTGCTTGATGTCTAACAAGATCTGACCTGCATATGAAACTTTTTCCACAGTCTAAGCACTTATGGGGCCTCTCTCCAGTATGGATTGCCTGATGTTTAACAAGATCTGACCTCCGTATGAAATTCTTCCCACAGATTAAGCACTGATGGGGTCTCTCTCCAGTGTGGACTGCTTGATGTATAAGAAGGGCTGACTTTTGTATGAAAATTTTTCCACAGATTAAGCATTTATGGCAAATCTTGCCAGTGTGGATTGCCTGATGTGCAGTAAGATTTGATTTGTGTGTGAAACTTTTCCCACAGTCCAAACATTTATGGGATTTCTCTCCAGTGTGGACTGCTTGATGTCTAACAAGGTCTGACCTCTGTATGAAACTTTTTCCACAGATTAAGCATTTATGGCGTCTCTCTCCAGTGTGGATTGCCTGATGTGCCAAAAGATATCTTTGTGTGAAACTTTTTCCACAGTCTAAGCACTTATGGGGTCTCTCGCCTGTGTGGATTCTCTGATGTGAAACAAGGGCTGACCTCCGTATGAAATTTTTCCCACCGATTAAGAACTGATGGGGTCTCTCTCCAGTGTGGATCGCCTGATGTGCAGCAAGGTGTGACTTCTGTATGAAACTTTTTCCACAGTCGAAGCACTTATGGGGTCTTCCCACAGAGGTTCCCCGTGATTCCCCGTGCCCAGGAACTTCCTGCTGTTGATTCCCCTCCTCATTCTCACTCACTCTCTCATCACCTGCTGGGAGATAGACAATCCAGACAGAAGTCATTGTGCTGGGGACAAATTAAGAGGAATACACCAAGGGAAAACCCAACATACTAAAGCTGCACAGATGGAGCAATTGGATTCTGCCTCTACTTCCCACTCAAACTTTCACAGAGAAGGAAAGTTGGGAAGGAAACTCCTGCAGGTAACAGGACACACGGAAAGCAATGTCAATGATACCTGCTGACTGCAGCCCTGCCCTGGGTGAGATGAGGAAGGAACTAAGGGCACTTATTGATACTACATTTTGGGGATTCTCAACTTTTTTCTTCATTCCCCAGATGGTTTGAGTGTCAGTCCTCACCTGTGTGGGTGCCTCCCGGGATCCCTCTTTCCTCACTGGCCTGGAGATCGGGCACCCACAGCTCTTCCCCTCGTTCCAGCTGGGTGATCAGGTCAGGTTTGGGAAGGGGAAATCCTGTGCAGGGAGTGAAATCAGACCAGATCAGGATGAGTGGAGGATTGAGAGAACATCTGTCAGAAAGGACATTCTGTGGGTGGAACCTGTCCCTGTGTTGTGTTGGGGAATGTGGAATCTAAGAGGATGGGAACGTGGTCGCTGAGCCCCCTTGGGGGAGGCAGACGTCTGGGGAGGTGAGGGGAATTGTGACACACACCCAGCTCCACTGTTAAACCCCTGCCTATTTCTAAACCTGCGGAGTCCAGAGCCCTCCACATACCTGAGCTGTTCCCAAGGAGGAGGGAGAAGAGGGATTCTGTGAAAGATCGAAAAACACACAGACAGGACAATACATGGCTTCTTCACCTTGCAAGCTAGGAGGGCTGGGTGGGGATGATTTAGTATGTGCCTTAGGTTTTGACACCCTGGTCTCATTGGAGAGTGATGAGGGAAGAACCTGACCGGTGTCAGACATGCAGACCCGCCTCCAGCTTCCAATAACCAAGGGGCCAGGAATCCCTTTGTGACAGTGTACCCCATAAGGCTTTATAGTGAGGTGCTCATAAATGTATATATGATATAACTGGAATAGGGTTTTGCTACATACACCATGTAACATAACTGTGTAAAGATTATGATCTACTGGTTATGTTCATCCTAGTTGTGTGCAGGCACCATTTGCGTGTTCAAAGTTATGAACACTGGCTCTATAATTGTTTGACTTCTAAGTAGCCTTAGTTAGAACATTTGGTCACTTCTTGGAAAAGGAATGTGCAAGTTCAATGCTCAATCAGAAAGAACTTAACAGACAAAAGAGCTTGGAGGACTCCAATCCACATAAGAAGTCTACCTGAGGATGTTCAAGATAGCATGTGGGTAATGGCTGCTACCTGCAAGTCCTGAGTCATGCATGGGCATGTGACTTGCCCGTGTGATTCCGAATCTCCATTTTGTGACTGGATTCTACATAGGGTGAGGACGGGGTCTCCACCCACAAGAGAAAGTCTATTTAACCCCTGGGAGACCCCTCCATTTTGTCTTCAGCTGGCTAAAGAAGGAGCCTCTTCCCCACCCCCCCAGGATACTTGAAGGAAACTGGAACAAAGGACAGTAACTACAGGGGGTGTGAGTGATTGCTGGACCCAGGCTAAAAGGAGATTAGTCTGTAAAAGGGAACATTCTGGAACTGGTGAGGATCTTATCTGTATTTAGTTTGATTAGACATAGATTTGCCCATTTTATTTTATTTGCTTGGTGCTTTACTTGTCTGGTACTGGAACCACTTAACCTACTTCTGTATCTAATAAAATGCATTTTTACTATAAATTTAAGCCCGAGTAGGTAGGTTTATATTGAAGGCAAACAATTATGCATTCTCTGTCAGGTTCAGAGGGCGAAACAATTTAGGTTGTGTTGAGTCCCTGCATAAGCCTTTATACGCGGTAAAACAGATTTATTGCGTTACCCCTGGAGTTGGGATCCGAGGTCAATGATCCAAGCACCTTCGTGAGCTGCTTTCAGGTAAACCTGAGTTTTGGGCAAGTAATCAGACGCTGGGTCTGTGGTTGGGAGCACGGGAGTGTTTTGCGCAGCAAGACAGGGTGCTGGGGCGGAGCTGGAGGGAAGGCAGGGGTAGAGTACTTTTCCACTCGGTGCAGCTCCAAGAGGTTCTGTGATCCAACCGTCACACTATGATTTATATGTGTTTTCCTGTGTTCAGTTGCTTTGACTATGTAAGGTATTTGATAGTTAAAGACAGGGTACATGTGGCACTAGAGACTAACAAATGATTTGAGAATAAGCTTTTGTGGCTAAACACTTCATCGCGCTACTCTGAATCGATATGCTTATTGTAGTATTTAGGCTGCAGTCATCCTACCATTGTAAAACTGTACTGCATTCTAAGCATTCACACTAATTCAAGAACTCTAATGTTGTAATCCAATGGTGAAAGGACGAAAAGGTGTTCTGTTGTGCCTGCTATTGCAAGCTTAATTATTAAGTTTTTGATCCATTTGTCAGTTTATTACAGCCTAAATTCTTTTATATTGTGTTTTTATGTACAGTGTTTTTTAGTTTCTAGGAAACTTCTGTCATGAGTCCCGGGCAATGCTGGAACCGCTCCCTGCGAAGCCGTCAGGACTCTGGTGAAGTCTCCTCTCTGAGCAGACTGTCGTCCAGGGCAAGGAGCTTCCACAGCTTCTACCTCCTGGGTCTGCCTTGGACATTCAGCATATGCCCCGTTGGTGCTCCACAGCGAGTCTTGCCTAGGTGGGGTCCTGGGAAGCCAGGGGTCTGCACCCCACTTTGCAGTCAGACGTGCTCTTAGCCAGCCAATAAAGCAGAGTTTATTCGATGACAGGAACACGGTCTAAAACAGAGCTTGTAGGTACAGAGGACAGGACCTCTCAGTCGGGTCCATCTGGGGGGCTAGAGTCAGACACCAAGTCTGCACTCATCCACGTACCCACCAGCTCCAAATGAGAAACCCTCCAGCCCTCCTCTCTGGGCTTTTTCTTTTCCCGGGCCAGGAGTCACCTGATTCTTGTTCTCCAACATCTTTAGCTATCTCATTGCAGGGGGGAAGGACCGCAATTAGTTGCCAGTGCGACAGAGTTTTGGCCATTTGTGTCACTGGCTTTTGCTCCTACAACAATTACACCCCCTATCCACCACCTAGAGACTTAAGAAATGCATGGGAACGAGCCCCCACGTTAGAGGAACATTAAGAAACGAGTCCCACTGGAGCATTAAGAACATTCACTTTGTCACATCTTCCCTTAAACCAGTATGCTCATCATTGGATGGTAAGATGCAACTGTGGAACATGTTTTAAGCTCGTAAATGTTTAGACTGTGTTGCCAGTTATCGGTCCTCATGCAGATAAACGTTAATGAGGACAACGATGACAAAGCAACGTTGCGCTGGGCCATCTAGTTTGAAGGTTTGGGTTCTCAGGGTGCAAAAAGAGAAGAGAGATTGAGCCAGAGCATCAAGGAAGTAAGAGGAGTCACAAGAGTGGTCGGTGTTTTTTTCTTTTAACTAAGAGCTCAGGCTTAGAGCGCACCCGGGGTGGATTTTCAAGTTTTGTATAGTGCAAAGAGGATGGGGATAGAGTATTTGAAAATAGACACTCAGGCAGCCGCAGCCTCTTGCGAATGGTCAACTGAACAATTTGACCACCTGGTGAGGGAATTTCATCCACTGCATCTATCACACCTGACTTGGCAGCTGTTTTTAAGTCTTTGTCAAGTTCTTAATGTCATGGAGTTGAATTCTGATAGCATTTGAGGATAATGTGTTTCCCTACTCCCTCTCTCCCTACCGTGTCCAAACATCAGAAAACATCAAAAGCAGTATTTTTGAGTTCTTCAGCTTACAATGTTTCCACAGTTGACATCTTGAATCTGTTTTAGCCAGATCACCCCCCTCTCGTCGGCCTGGGAGCAGACACACTGTGCGCGGGAGTAAGCAGCGTCTCTGTCGGGGAGCCAGGCCCGTGCCCCGTGGTCTGTGTGCAGCACGCGCATTGGACCAGCGTTCCATGGGCGGCGCGAAGCGGGGGGGGGGGCGCGTACGCAGGAGCACGCTCAGGCGCTGGTTGGCTGCTTCCAGCATTCCAAGCACGGAGAGGCTAGGCCAAGCAGTGGCGACGGGCCCTGCGGAGCACCGGACACTCCCTACGAGGTCGGTGCTCCGGGGTCCACGACTATCGCAGGTCACGGCGGATGAGGAGGGTCACACTTCCCTGCAGTGGTGGGTGGGGGGCGCATCTCTGGCTAAATGCGGTGTGATAATATGAAGCCTGGTACCAGAATATATACGTTGCATGCCAAGCTAAATAAAATCCTCAATCACGAGTGGCCAGCGATTCATTTCTTAAGTCTTAATCATCTTCTACTGCTGGAAATCCATTCATTATACTTATGATGTGGCCGGTCAACAAAAAACCCGTCCCCCCAGAATAGTCGATCGTTCATTTGACACTCTTCTTTAGAGATTATGGCAAGATGTGTTTCATTGTCGTTTTCAAAAATAGGTCAGGTGCTTTATTTAATTTCCATTGGAAAGCCCGTAAATAATATAATGAATTCTGAATATAAAACGAGTTTAAACATCTATAAAATCACGTACCATTGTACACTTCATAAAATGCCTTGGATGAATATGCTGTTTCTTCTTGAACATGAAGAAAGGTTCTTAGTAGAACAAACCTAGGAAGACACAATGGCTAATTCGCACCAGCTTTCGCTCACGTTGTGGAAAGCTTTTCTGGGGTGTTATATGTGAGCTAGCCTGAGAAGGAGGGCGACAGCAGCCACTCAGTAGACTCTGCAGGTCCTGTAAGCAAGATGTACTTTTAATTATGTTGAGTTCTCAGACATGCATCTTGGCTATAACATTAATATTTGAAACAAATAATGGTTCCAGTGATGGCAGAGAACCCGAGTGTTGTATTTTATGTGGCTTGGATAACAAAACCTAAGAAATGGAATTCTCTTAACTCTTCATTATGAATATTCAGAAAAGGAAGCAAAACCAATGAATTCTTAGCCCTTGGTACAGTAGAAAAAGAAAAGTTGTGCCTCTGAATTGTGTGTGAATATCTGTATTCCCAGTGCGAGTGCGTTTAGTGGTTAGAGAAAGTTATTTACACTTCTTTCAGTTTCCAATCTATAAAATGGGGGTTAATATTTACACACCGTTGTTAAAGCATTTTGAGATTTGATGAAAGATGCTGTAACTATTATAACATTTCAGTCCACAGAAGTGAAATATTTGTTGTTAAATTCACGCAAATATCTGCTTTTTTGTATATTTTAAATGTTAGTAAAAGTAAGTTTAAACTTCACTTGTGTTGTATTTCAACATACTAGTTTTGGAGCCAGTTCCAATGTTCTTTTCATTCATTTAAAAATATTTTTAAAGGTTTTATAAGTACAATAATATATTTCTAAATTGTGCAACTGCAGGAGAAGTCCCAACATCTTGATTAGTATGAGGTATTTGGCTGACACATGACTATTATCTCTGGCCAGCAGCCATTTAAACAAATGTTTCTCTTTACTGGTATGTTTAAATACACATGTGGCAGGAGGAGACATAAGAATGTATTAATGACGTGAAATATATTCTCTCCCCCGCCCGTTTTATTCCAGATCTTCATGCCAGTTCATTAAGCAAAAACTCTGATGATTGATTTGACCAGGGTTATGTTTCAGACCAGTTCAGTGTTGAGTTTGAAGTTGAGTCCATTTCTTCCGAAGATTATAGCCATAATGAAGAAGGACAAGAGTTCACAGATGAAGATGATGAGGCATGTATATTTCTCCCCACCTGAACTGTTATAGCAGAAGCATTTTGTTGGAATGCAATATGAAATATTTCCATAATCATTTTTCATGACTATGTGCTGTATGGCAAATATCTACTGTCATTCTTTATACTGAGTTTTCAGAGTTATACTGAGGGTAACAACCTTCCTGTATACAGTACTATAACATCCCTCCTGCCAGAGGCACAGAATCCTTCTACTTGTAAAGGGTTAAGAAGCTCAGCTAACCTGGCTGGCACCTGACCAAAAGGACCAATAAGGGGACAAGATACTTTCATTCTGGCAGAGGAGGCTTTGTCTGTCTGTTCTGGGTCCTTGCCAGAGACAGATGAAGAAAGTGAAGGGTATGGTTGTGTTTATTTTAGATAAAATGTGGTTTATGG
This sequence comes from Chelonoidis abingdonii, assembly GCF_003597395.2. Taxonomy (NCBI): domain Eukaryota; kingdom Metazoa; phylum Chordata; order Testudines; family Testudinidae; genus Chelonoidis; species Chelonoidis abingdonii. Next base: position 914,714 of record NC_133786.1, on the reverse strand, counting down.
GGTGCTTATGCATAGGGAAGCAGGCTGTGGCTCACCAGGCTCGGAACATTCTGGAGAAGGCCAGGGGGAGGGGTGGGAGATCAGCATGTGGACTGGAGCACTATAAGCATGTGATAAAGAAACCCATATATGGCATTACATTACACAATGGCATTACATTAGCTAACTTCCAGTCATCGGGTGTGATGCTCCTTGGCTCCTGATAGGAAAGGCACACTGGAATTACTCATGGGACAATGGAGTTGATAGAAAGGAGAAATGGGCCCACTTCAAAACTGGGCAAACTGCAAAAGGAAAAATGGGCCACTCATCTGGAGAAGCTGAGGGATAACGGTGCTGCAAATTGTTCAAACCGCTTTAAAAGTTACTATGTGGGAATCAGAAAAAGTATTAAAGAAAAAAAGGGTATTGATAGCCCTAGAGATGTTTATGGTCTTGATTTCCCTTGCAGATTCTTTGGTGGCTAACATGGGCTGAGTGCTATGACAAGGTATTCCCACACTCACTGCTTTCATAGGTTCTCTCACCTGTGTGGATTTTCTTATGGTGAAAAAGGTGTGAAATTTGAGTGAAGGTTTTCCTGCACTCACTGCGCCTCACCTGTGTGGATTCTCCGATGCCTAATACAGGGCGAGCTGCGATTGAAGGTTTTCCCACACACTGCATTCACAGGGCCTCTCCCCTGTGTGGATTCTCTGATGCCTAATAAGGTATGATCTGTGAGTGAAGTTTTTGCCACACTCACTGCATCCACAGGGCCTCTCCCCTGTGTGGATTCTCTGATGTTCAGAAAGGGCTGATCTTCAAGTGAAGTTTTTCCCACACTCAGTGCATGTATTTTTTTGCTTTTCCCTGAGGATTTCCTGCTGTGTTCTGGATTCCTTAAGGCCCTTCTGAGTTCACTGACAGGAAATAAATTTACCCATTTTCTCCCCTGGCTGGTTTCCCAGCTCTCTTTCCGGTCTGTGCTGAATCTCACAGGATCTTCCCTGCTCAGGACTGCTGGACACATTCCTTTTCATTCTTTGCAATAATGCTCTGTGTTTAGCCACTTGCTCAACATTTCCCTGCTGAGAATTCTGGTCCTCTTTCTCACATACCATTGCATCACCTGCTTTGATAGAGAGAGAAACCTCAAACAGGGATGGAAAGGGGAAGACCAAACCAAAACAAGTGCTGGAGAGAGGTCAAATAAAAATCAGGAACTCAGCTCCCTCAAACAGGAGGGAGGAGGGGATCAATTCAGCCTTCACATCCCATCCAACTTCGCAGGGGGAAGGGAGAAGCTACTGCCTGGTGTCTGCTAGGATCTATAGGAAGCCATGAGCTATATTTACCCTGAGGCTATGACCTCTGCTAGGGACAATAATGAAACAAGAGAGCTCCCAAGGGCTTTGTAGGGTGTCCCACATGTTTCCTTCAGGCACTTACAGATTCTGATTTGGTTTAATGTTTCCTCACCTGTGCAGGGAGCTCTCAGGATCCGTCTTTCCGCCGAACCCTGGAGGTCTGGGACCCATGGCTCTTCCCCTTGTTCCAGCTGGGAGATTATATCAGGTTTGGAAACTGGAAACCCTGCTCAGATGAAAGAAAACAAAGGAGTTCAGTTGATTTCATAAAACTGGATCATAAACAAACATTCTATTAATTTACCTTCAGTGCTTAGTGTGACCTTGTGTGCCTGGGGCAGTGCTCACTGAAAATGCCAGGGTCAGGGTAGGCTGAAAAAGGGAGAGCAGATGCTCCCAAAACTAGTGGTTAACACTGAAGTTAAACTCACCAACCAGTCACAAACTGTGCTTCCGATCCCCGCACACTGGTTAACGAGACGCTGAAAAAAGAAATCGCTCAGCCCTCTTTATTGCATGACAGTTCTCTGACTCCCAATCAGCACCTAAGTCTAGTACAGAGAGAGGTTATCTCAAAACTCTGCTCACTGTGATACAGCAAGGCCAGAGGCCAGCAGGAGAGTGATCCTACTTGGATCCAGGAAGTGGGTGGGTGGAAGGATCAGTCACGTTATCGGGTCACTAGAGGTTTGGATCTTACCCAAAATACCACGCCACTAGCCAAGCATCTAAACTAAATGTTTAGAAGAAAGAATGAACAAAGAAATGAAGTTAAATGGGAAAGCAGGCAGATCCATTCCATAATCTATATATAGGTTTCTTAGACGTATTGGGTTTCTGGCTTGAAAGGCTCTCTGGTACACATCATCACATCATTCAGTTCTTTGTTCCAGGGTTCAGTTTAGTAGAAGTTGCTCCAGAGGTAGGAAGAGGGATTGAAGACAAAATGGAGATGATGCAGCTGCCCTTTATATTCCTTTTGCCAAGTGGCTTCTACTTCCTGTGTCCCAAACACAAGCTTCACAGCACATGGCATGGAAAAGCCTTGGAGGTCTCAGTACACAGGCATACCCCTGCATGTCTTGCTGACTCAATAGGTGTATCCCCTTGATCCTTTCAATGGGTTCATTGTACACAGCTGATGACCCCGGATGGGCCATCAAACAGGCTGGGCAGTGCTGATGCCAATATGTCTGGGGTGTCACTCAGAAACACTACATAAGTCTGGAATACAGATATACCCTACATATCTATAACTCAGAATACAAAGATAGAAACGATTATCAAACTTGAGAAAATCATAACATTTTCATTGACACCTTACATGGCATATCTAGCACGATTCATTGCAATTTCATCATACTGGTTTTAATAAAAAAATAATAATAATATTAAGTGTCTCTCACTTCCATACAGTGTCACTTAATAAACCAGTGAATTCCCAGGACCGGTTCCCCAGGTGTTTGAAGATGTCGAACACCTTGCTTGGAAGGAATTTTCCTCCAGGTCAGACTGGCAGAGGCCCTGGAGGTTTTTCGCCTTCCTCTGCAGCATGGGTCACTTGCTGGAGGATTCTCTGTAGTTTGAGGTTTTCAAACCACAATTTGAGGACCTCAATAACTCAGACATAGGTTAGGGGTTTGTTACAGGAGTGGATGGGTGAGATTCTGTGGCCTGCATTGTGCAGGAGGTCAGACTAGATGATCATAATGGTCCCTTCTGACCTTAAAGTCTATAGACCCTGGATGGGCCAGCAAACAGGCTAGGCAGTGCTGATGCCAATATGTCTGGGGGTGTGACCCAGAAACACTACACACGACTGGAAAGAAAGATATACCCTACATATCTATAACTCACAAGACAAAGGTGATACAAACTGAAACAAAATGATCATACTTGGAAAATCATAACATGTTCCCTGACACCTTACACGACATATCTAGCACGAGTAATTGCAATTTTATCAGATTGGTATTAATAAAATAATAATAATATAAAGTGTCCCACAATTCCATACAGTCTCACACTTAGTAAATCAGTGAATTCCCAGGGCCAGCTGCCCAGGTCCTTGAAGATGCAAAACACTCTGCTTAGGAGGGATTGAAATGCCCACATATCTGCTGGGACCAGACACAGACACTGTGTCAGTCTGTACCCTTATGTTCACTCCTCTACAAAATTAGGATCAATTTTGTACACAGTATTGCTTGTGAGGTACCATTTGAAATCACATAATCTACTGAATATTATCCTCCTGTCAAAAGGTGTAGCAACACTGTATGTAAAGTTATGAGATTTTACTGTATGATATTACTGAAAAAAGTTACAATTGTTGGGAACACCCACAGAGCAGTTCCTCAGAGACAGCAAGGCAAACAGCTGGTCAAATAGCCTTCTGCGGCAGGGGGAAGCTGTGAAAAAGACATTTACATTCTGTCACAAGGCCCACTTGAAACACATATCTACAACAGACAGCCTGTCCCGATGACTCAGTTGAGAACTGAAGTTGTTTGTAGTACAAAGGACAATTATAAAAAGAGGTGAGGAAAATCTTTGAGACTCTCTCTCTCTCCCCCTTTCCCTCTGCTCATGACAACTCCTGCAGATCTGAACTTGAGCGGCAGGGACAAGTTAGGGGGAGTCGTGGCTGAAAGGAAAGTCAGGCTATCTCAGCATACGTGAGAAACATTTGCTTTGAATCCATTTTAGCTTGTTAACTTAGACATTAGTTTGTGTTTTACCTTGCATTTCTTTTGCAAAAAATTCTGACTTTATGCCTCATCACCTGTAATCACTTAAAATCTTTTGTTCGGGTAGTTAACAATCTTGTTTTACTGTTTTATTTAACCCGTGTGTTTGGATTTGTCAGAGTTTGGGGGAGACAAGGCCCGGTGCCCCCGGCTTCCTGCAATTCACGGTGACTCTCAGCCAGAGATTAGATCAGAAGGTTTATCAGATGACAGCAACACAGTGACAAACCAAAGCTTGTAGGCATAAACAGGACCCCTTAGTCAGGGCCTTCTGGGGGGACAGGAGGTCTGTCTGACCTCACCTCCATTCTCCCAGCCAGCTCCAAAACTGAGAGTCTCGAGCCCCTCCTCTCCCTTTGTCTCTTTCCCAGTCCAAGTCACCTGATCTCCAACCCCTCTCCTGGGTTCTCATGTTCTATGCTCAGCTATCTTCCCTCAAGGAAAGTCTCCCATCCCCCGTGCAGACAGTCCAAGTAAAACTCCCCTGCAATCTTCCCAGGTCAATACTCCTCACTCCCTGCTGCATCACCGGCACCGACCCAGTGTTCAAAGAAAACATTAAGAACATTCCCACTTTGTCACAGGATTAAAGTGTGTTGGAAACTCCATTTCGGATAACAAGGCTGGTGCATGTCATATTCCACTGATGAAATGACAGATTTCATAGAAGCTTGCGTTGTTCAGTAGTGTGCTGGACAGTGCAAGATGCACATTTCTGGGGGATGTCTGGGACTGGAGAATTTTCTGGGGTTAACCTGTGGGGTACTGTCATTTGAGAGTCACTGTCTAGGAGCACTCAATACTGGGTAGCTGGGAGCGAGTTACATGCTGGAGACTGCGTGTTAACTGCCCAGGAGCGGCTGCTCTCACAGTAAATCAGTGTAAAAGGTACGCCAGCCTGGGGAACTGAGGGAACACAGCTGTTCAACAGTCCAGATTGTACTGTGCTTAATCTCACAGACATTCAATTTCAAAGAGTCTCCTGCAACCCAGAGAAAGTAAATCCATGTCCCAGAATTCGAAGACTCCAGAAATGTGCATCTTGCACTGTCCAGCACACTACTGAACAACGCAAGCTTATAGCTGCTCCAGGTAAGCACTCCACTCCCCAACCACCTGCCCCAACCCTGAGCTCCCTCCTGCATCCTAACTCCTCGTCAGAACCTGCACCCCAACCCCCAGCCTGCTCCTGCACCCTAACTCCCTCCCTGACTCCTGCACCCCCTCACACACACCCCAGCCCCCTGCCCTCCAAATCCTGCAACCCCCTCTACCCTTCTCTCTTCATTTCCCCCACCAAGTAGGAAATGCACAGGGTGGAGAAAGGGAGGAGGACAGGGTGTGGCAAACCTGCTGGAAGTTGTTTAATAAGGAACCTTCAGTTACTTGGAATGTCTGGCTCAGAACTTAGGACTAACAGGGCTACTCTAGGGGGCTAGGACCAGCTGGAGAAAGTCATCCCCTGGGCCGGGCAGAGAAGAAGCTTTAATTAAGGTCATTTCTCAGCACAGAGCCCCCACTGGGGGAGCAGCAGCTGCTAAGCCTGGTGTCTCAGATCACAATGGAGGCTGCAGCGTCGGACCCAGGAAGCTGAACCCCAATATCCTGAGCAGAGAGGGACACAGCATTTGAGCAGCTTCCCTCCTTTAGCTCTCTGGGGAGAACAGCTAATGAGAGTCCCTCCTCACAGGGAGAATTGCTGATCTCATTTGGCCCTCCTGTCCATCTGGCGTCACATCCTGTGTCTTTCCATGCATGACTCTGGATTAACACTGGCCTCCAATGAACCAGCACAGAAAGAACGGTCCAGATGCGCTGGAGAGACTCTGTTCGCAGGCAACCCTTCCACCTCCCTCACCCCCCAGTCGACAAGGACTGGGCACAAATTCCACAACGAGACCGAGGTCCTGACGTTGTTCAAAAGAGAGAAAGCAATTGATTGTCACCGTTAAAGTGTCCATAATGGACAGAAGTTACAAAGTACGGCATGTGGAATGTTAGCAGTAGCTTGGAGCCAGGCTCTGACAATTGATCGGAGGAAGGATCAATGGTATAGTAGCAGTTCCCAGAGCCCCAGCCAGCCCCCAACCAGGCCCACCTGGGAGCAGCCCCGACTTCCTGGGATTTCCACTGGCAGTCATGGTCTGGTGGGGTTCCCTGGCCTGAGTGGCTTGAGGGTACGGGATCATTGGAGGGAGGGGAGACAATCCCCCCCAGAATTATATAGCCAC
>NC_133786.1:863657-908284 GCF_003597395.2 Chelonoidis abingdonii | reverse complement strand
AGCCCGACAACCCTAATCCGAGAGCCCGACTACCCGAGAGCCCGACTACCCGACAACCCTAACCCGAGAGCCCGACTACCCGAGAGCTCGACAACCCTAACCCGAGAGCCCGACTACCCGAGAGCACGACAACCCTAACCCAAGAGCCCGACAACCCTTATGTACTTTACCTGCCATTTCAGTGCACTCTCCCGTGCACTAACAATCTATTTCCTACTGTACACACACACACACACACACACACACACAAACACACACACACACACACACACACACACACACAAACAAACAAACTTGTGTCACAGCTACTTTTAGCTTGGTGAGGACACAGATTCTCTGCTTGACAGCACAATACTTTATTTATTCTACAAGGCATCCATTATAGTAACAGCTTGGAACTATGGGACACTGTACAGGGCTGTACACACATTCAGTAACAATGTTTTATTTCACATAATGATTATGTAACACAGTAACCCTATAACAAAAGCAACACTAACATTTCACTTCCATGTACTTGCAAACATGCCCCATGACATGTCTGGAACCATGTATCTATTGTGAGAGGTAGGAATGAGACTTGACTGTACCTCCCCTAGCAACTGGCCAGCATGCTCCCTCTACAGGACCTTCATGTACAAATACTTAAGTCAAAGACCGTCCGAGACAGTCCCAACCATGGTACAGTGCAGCAAAACAGCCAAAAGGCTGACAAATTGGTAACAACGTCAGCCTTCCAGCCGTTTGACTGCACTGCACCATGGTTTCAAGAATCACTGCAGTGATTTAGCATGCTACAATGTGAATGACAAAGTCAGTCATCCAACCACAACCCAAACTATACCTTACAACTTTACAAGTACAGCATACACAACAATATGAAAACAATTGACAAACACTTCAGGATGCCCCAGAAAATGATACAACCCTTAACTGTGTCCTCTTGCAACTTTGATGGCTAGAACATTCCAAGTGGCAAACAAACCACTCCTTTCAAAAAAACAGTTACATTTTGTGCAAGTAATTACAGGAACACCATCACATAACTGACCAAACAAATGAACCCACCCTCTCCAATTCAAATCACAGAAAAGACAATAATGCCATTTCATTATATCAGTAGCTGTGGTATCTACCAGAACACAGCGACACCAGCCCCACTCCTTTACTACATTCTAGCCATCAAACAGACAACACTTCACATCGTGACCCAAAAAATGCACAATCAAAGCCCAATTGTTCCAAATGAATCACACTAGTGTCTTCTCCAGTGACACTGATACTTTCTAATCACAGAGATGGAAATATATTCCTATGAGAATGAGAAAAGAATTCATATGTTCAGTGACCTTAGAACAAATGCTAACCATCTCAATTTCTAAAACAAAACCACATGTGATGCCTATTGACATGCACCCAGTGAAATACATTTCCCATCTCCAACATCAGCAACAACAACACCACCACCACCACATACTTAACTTGCAAATTTGACATCAAATCCACTTCCATTTTGAGAAATCATTACTTCATGTCCCCCACAGGCATACTTCTACTTCACTGGTTCTTTGACAAACTGGACTCCCATCTTCACCCAAAACCTACAATGATAAAAGCATTTAATGATGTTCACAGTACACACTGACTGACACCCTGAAGACCATCTGAAACCATCTGCGATTACACAACCGGCAACTATTTCTGCATGACTCTTCTCCATTCCCCCACAAGCAAATGCAACACCAACTACATACACCATGACCCCTTCTTTTACAGGTTACCAATACTAGTACCGCAACCTGTACATCCACATACATAGATCACACACCAGGCAAGACTTTAGAATAACAGCACACAATACAAAAACAACACAGAAAAATATAACCAGATACTCACTCTTTTTCCACCAGATGGGGCCTCACATCTATCCTTCTTTCAGAAACTGCACCTCCCAAAGATCTGTAAACACAAAATAATAATCCAACAAGGACTCAAAGTCAAACCCACAGATGATGCAACAAATCCCACCCTATTTCTTCAACAAACCATCTACAGGAACCACCAGTCATGAGATTCCCTCACCCCTCCCTTCTACTGCAACTCTCAGTCCCTTTACATATTTTCCACACTCGCCTCCCCGCAGATACCCCTTCCCTGAGGAATATCAACACATCTCCATACCTATATCACACAATATATTCAAGGAAGAATACTCCACATTTTAGGGCACACATGACAACACTCTCACTAACCACACACCTAAGTCCAACCTTCTTCTAGAGAAGAAGCAACAACTTAACCCAAATATTATCTTCTCCATCTGTTGTCTCACACACAAAACTGGTGAGGAACCCATTTACCGTAAGCCTACCTTATCTAACACAGAAAAGACCACACTCCCATCAACAGGACTTAACACTTACCTCATGGATGCAAACAGCTCCTCTGTGCCCACTAGCACCATAATTACAAGAACCCATGCAAACCAAACAGGACACACTTGCTACAGCCCATTCACTCAGTTCTGGACTCAGATACCCCTGTGGCACACAAACAATAAATGCCAAATTATTGCTAAATGTCACAACAGCACTATACTACACTGCCTTTGCTAAACTAACCTATTCAACACCTCATAAGAGCCCCAGCTAATTCCTACCTACAATGAAGCAGCAGCCAACTATTTCTATATATTTAAAATGAACATGCAAAATACTCACACAATACTCAGGGCTCTTTCCCAACATTGACAGGGGCCCATCGGTAACTAGGATGCTCACATCCTCCTCAGAAAACCAAAACCCAATAGAGGACAGACAAACAGGATAGTGGTGATTAGTGATGCAAACCCAGTGCCATGTAAGACAGAAAAAGGGAGAATGGAGCATCTCTAGTTACACACAGGTCACTCTCCCAGGAATCAACTTCCTCCAGGGAAAACTCCCTCTACCATACAATGAGCTGCCTCATGCACCCATTACAAACAGGCAGAATTTAGAGGACTCCCATCCCTAAACAAGAAACTTCAACAATACACATACTTTTTGACCATTGAACCCTCCAGCAGATACTTAACTTTGACAGCCACTCCCAATCACCTTTTCCTTTGTACACAGGCCTTCGCTCTGATACATTGGCATCCATCCAGCACCAACATACAGATATACCATGACAGATGAAGGAAGAACTACTCACAACCCACCACAGAATGAGGCAACACCATACCAGATAAGGACATATCTGCAAATACAAAAAAAGATTGACTGAAAACCTACTTGCAAACCTCCCAACTACACAATATGAAAGATGACCTCACCTGCATATTGCTTAATTGAGTGGGAACACCTACTACCCATTACACTCCTATCCACAAGGAAAATGGCTACACCTCTAAAATACTGGTGGCACTCATACTTTCCCTCAACCACACAGCAGCATCGCTAACTAGGATGCTCACATCCTCTCTGTAAACCACAAGCATGTAGAACATGGTTAAAGGATGAAGCAGTGACCTGTCATGCAAACCCAGTGCCATGTAACAGGAGACAACTGAGAACAGAGCATCTGCCAGCAATCAACCTCCCCTAACAGGAAACACATGCTCCCTCCATACAACAATCTCCCACCCACCCCTCACTTGTCCATTAAAAATAGGCAGAGCGTAGAAGACTCCCATCCGTCAACAAGAAGCCTCAACAGCTCAAACACTTTTCACCATCAACCCCTTCAGCAAATACTTAACTTTGACAGCGGCTCCCACTCTCAAGATCTTCTTTTCAGTTCTACACAGGCCTTCTCTCCCATACATCAACATCTATACAGCAATGCAGTGACAGTCAAACGGACGTAGTCATAACCTTCCACAGAATGACACGACACAGTACCAGATCTGCATGCATCTGCAAATATAAACAAAACTCAACTGCAAACCTACTCACAAAATGCCCAGCTACACAATACAAAAGAGGACCTCAACTGCATACTGCTTCCTGAAGAGAAGGAACATCACTACACATTACACCCCACATACACAGAGAAGCACCCACCCACCCCAGACACACTATTCTACATATTACTGGCCCGCCCACCACAACAGGGGCCCATCACTAACTAGGATGCTCACATCCTCCTCGGAAAACCACAACCATTTAGAAGACATATAAAGGATGAAGTGGAGACCTGCCATGCAAACCCAGTGCCATGTTAGAAAGAAGAACTGAGAACAGAGCATCTCTAGTTACAGACGGGTCATTCTCCCAGCAATCAACCTTCCTCCATGGAAAATGCACACTCTGTCCATACAACAAGCTCCCACCCACCCCTTACCTGCCCATTAAGAACAGACACAGTTTAGAGGACTCCCATCCATAAACAAGAAGCCTCAACAGCTCATATACTTCTGACCATCAAAGCCTTTGGCAAATACTTAACTTTGACAGCTGCTCCCACTCTCAAGATCCTTTTCCTTTCTTCAGAGGCCTTCTCTCCCATACGTCAACATCTGTACAGCAATGCAGTGACAGTCAAACAGATGTAGTCACAATCCTCCATGGAATGGCAAAACACGGTACCAGATCCGGAAGCATCTGCAAATACAAACAAAGCTTAACTGAAAAACCTACTGACAAAGCACTCAACTACACAGTATGAAAGATGACCTCATCTCCATACTGCTTCCTGAAGAGAAGGAATATCTACTACACATTACACACACACACACACACACACACACCCCCCAAGAAGCCCCACCACTCCAAACACTCTCATCCACATACTGGGAGCCTTCTCGCTTTCCTTCCACCACAAGGGGCAATTGCTAACTAGGATGCTCACATCCTCCTTGGAAAAACCAACACCTAGTAGAGGAGAAAAGAAGGATGCAGTGGTGACTTGCCAGGCAAGCCCAGTGCTCAGTAAGAAGGACATCTAAGAACAGAATGTCTCTAGTTATGGACAGGAAAATCTGCCAGCACTCAACCTTCCTCCAGGGAAAACACATACTCCCTCTATTGAACAGGCTCCCGCCCATCTCTCACACACTTATGAGCAGAGGTTAGAGGACTCCCAGACATAAACCAGAAACCTCAAGAGCACAAATACTTCTGACCATCAAAGCCTTTGGCATATATTTAACTTTGACAGCCACTCCCACTCTCAGGCTCTTCTGGTCCGCTCTACACAGGCCTTCACTCCCATACATTGGCATCCATCCAGCACCGACAGACGTGACAGACAATGACAGAAGTCCTCATAACCCTCCACAGAACAACATGACATGGTACCGAGTCTGGAAGCATCTGCAAATACAAACAAACCATAATTGAAAAGCCTACTCACAAAGCACCCAACTACAGGGTATGAAAGATGACCTCACTCCATACTGCTTCCTGACGAGAAGGAATATCTACTATATTACACTCCCACTCAGGGAAGCACCCACCCATCCTAGATATTCTCATCCACATATTACTGGCCCTCCCCACATCCCACCACGACAGCGGACCATCACTAACTAGGATGCTCACATCCTCCTCAGAAAACCACAACCATGTAGAAGATGAACAAAAGATGAAGTGGTGACCTGTCATGCAAACCCAGTGCTGTGTAGGAAAGAAGAACTGAGAACGGAGCATCTCTAGTTACAGACAGGTCACTCTCCCAGCAATCAACTTTCCTCCAGGGAAAGTGCACACTCCCTCCATACACTGAACTCCCTCATGCACCCATTAAAAATGGGCAGTGTAGAGGACTCCCATCCCTAAACAAGGATTCTCAACAGCTCAAACACTTCTGACCATCAAACCCTTAAGCAGATACTTAACTTTGACGGCCGCTCCTGCTTTCAAGAAAGTATTTTCCTTTCTCCACGGGCCTTCGCTCCCATACATCAACAGCCATACAGCAATGTCGTGACTGTCAAAGAGACGTAGTCACCACTCTCCATGGAATCAGATCTGGTACCAAGTAGTCTTGACACATCTGCAAATAAAAACAAAGTTTGACTGCAAACCTCAGTTATAAACTCTACTCACAAAGCTCCTAACAGCACAATATGAAAGATATGACCTCACCTACATACTGCTTCCTTGAGAAGGAACCTACTACACTTTACACCCCACCCCTCAGAGAACCTCACCCCAAACAGAAAATAGCTACACTTCTACACACTCATGGCCCTCCCCCTTTCCATACAGTACAGGGGCCCATCGCTAACTAGGATGCTCACATCCTCCTCGGAAAAACCACACCCATGTAGAAGATGAACAAAAGATGAAATGGTGACCTGTGATGGAAACCCAGTGCTGTGTAAGAGAGAGGAATTGAGAATGGAGCATCTCTAGTTACAGACAGGTCACACTGCCAGCGATCAGTCTCCATACAACAAGCTCCCACCCACTACTCACAGGCCCATTAAGAATGGACAGACTTTAGAGAACTCCCCTAAGTAATGAAAGAGCCTCAACATCACAAATGCTTCTGACCATCAAACCCTTTAGCATATACTGATCTTTGGAAATTGGACAGGAACTCCCCCTCTCAACATCTCCTTTGCCTCAGTAGACAGGCCTTCACTCCCATACGTTGAAATCACTCACAAACATACAGCACCAGCATGACAGTCAAAAATAAAAATATTCACAATCTTTCATGTCACAATGCAACTTGGTACCAGATCTGGACACAGCTGCAAATATAAAGAAAGCTTATGAGAAAATACAGAAGATTAAAGAGACAAAACTTTTACTAAAATATTATGGTTTCCTCAGACTAGTCCCCATCTAAGCCAAACAGAACACTGCAATGCTTCTACAACAGTCCAACACCACAGATGCGCTACTGGTACTACATACGGGTACCAGTGAGGACATTTAACAGATGCTCTACCAGAAACAACCCCCAATGTCTTCCCTCCCAATGAAAATACAAATGATAACACATAAATCAAACACACTATGAACAACCTGAAATGAAAGGAAAACACATTACACAGAAATACGGCCAAGAAAACAGTACATTAACCGCAAATACATAGCATCATTACCCTGTACCAATACTCACCATGACCATAAACACCCATAAAAGCACCTATACACATCACTTTGGACCAACACAAAGCTGAATGACTTCATGTGAGAAGACCCCAGCTTATATACTACCTAAGCTCCACCCCTCCATTTCCCAGCATGCCTTAGAAGCCAAAGGCAGCTATAAATATAGACTCAGGTGACATACAAACTCTTTAGTTCATTTCTAGCTTGACAGCAGCAAGCACTGTTCCTCTTGATGTATTAATCAATGTTCCTTCTTATAATGCAAACATATAGAAAATTCAAACTCTATCAACACATAACACTATAATTACCATATTTCAGGTTCCTAAAAAGAACATGCTACCTGGAGGGAGGATGGGACTCCACGGTAGGTGCACTTGGCAGTTGCTGAAAGAGGTATCTCAATTCCCCCAAATTGGGACCCACACCTAAGAGGATCCCATGCCCTAAGGAAGAGCACCTAACTTAGGTACCTTTTTAATTTTTTTACTCACCCAACAGTGGGCCGGGTCTTCGGCAGCATTTCAGTGGCAGCTCCTTCACTCGCTATTGGTCTTCTGCAGCATTTCGCTGATGGGTCCTTCAGTGCCACAGATGACCAGGAGCAAGTGAAGGGCCCACCGCCAAAGCACCACCAAACACCCAGACCACCTCCAGGTATTCAAATCGGGCCCCACACTTCCTAAAGCTGGCCCTGCTCACCACCCACAGCATCGCACCACCAGCAGGGCAAGCTGAGGCTGCAGAGGAAGATGGATAGCAGGGGAGGGGCCAGGGGCCAGTCTCCCAGGCCAGGAGCTCAGTGGCTGGACAGGAGGGGTCCACAGGCCAAATGTGGCCTGCAAGCCATAGTTTGTCCATCTCTGCCTTAAGGCAATGCCACCACCCTCAGCAGCATCACAGACATAAGGGTGGCATAGCATATTGCCACCCTTACACCTCCACTGCTGCTACAGCTTGTGCTGCCTGGTGCTCATCATGCAGCTCAAGGCCGACTTCATGCTGTCAAACAGGGGGCTGGAACTTGCCAGAGCCCACAGCCCTCTGGCCACTCTTGGCTCACCAGAGGCAACATTTCATATTGGGGCGAGGAAGCAATTTTAATAATGAGTCCAGGGGCTAGCTGAGCGCCTGAAAACTCCAGGTTTCTTCCACATGATAACTTAAATACAGTACTCCTGCCAGCTAAATCTTTATTCTTTAACTGAAAAAAATAAACAAACTGAAAATGTGGCTTTAATTGGAGTTTGTATTTATGTAAGTTTACACCAATCAGGAGAGAAGACATTCCCACTCCCAAGCCTCAGAGTGTCAGTTCTGGAGCTTTAACACAGATATCAGAAACACAGGTTTGATATTTTGTACACTAGCTTTAGTACAGATATATATAAATTGAGAAAATACATAAACTCTGCTTAAAATCCACTTAACACACATTCTGCATTACTGCCATTATCTAGTCAAAATTAAGTAAATAGTCTTTGGCACAGTGAAAAAACCATTCACTAAAAAAAAACATTATTAATGTGTTGTTTTCTCTTTTATTAAGAAAGGAAATGATTTTTCTAAATATTTTTGCATTTATGCTTACCAATCAAAATCATGTGCATGACTCACTAACATTTGATTCCATCATGGCTTTTAGTATCATACATGGAACTACATTTATTTTCATACAAGTCTTAAGGTCTTCTGCAGATATCACTAAAAATACAATTTGAAAATAAGCAACCTTCAGTTTCAGTGCCTAAAGTTGTGAGTAGAGGAATACTATTCTAGCAGGATACTGTACACTGTTCTAGCAGGATACTGTTATTTGATTGCCTGACTTTTATCATCATACTGTGCTCTATCATTGGTGTTTTAAATAATGAATGACAGTTATGCCAGCCATGGCCACATTAGGCATTTTACAATTCACTTCTACCTTAACTTTAATTCTTTGAGTAGTAAAATTATGAAATGCACAGACCACAGAAACAAATAAACTAAGAATACTGTAATCCTTGAAATGCACCATACACATATAGTCTCTGCAATTTTATTCTTTCAACAGAAGTAATAACAACAGTCCAAGCATGTATGTGAGCGAGAGAGAGAGAGAGAGCAGCTGTGTGTGTTCAGGAATGAGAGAGCCAGCACACTCTCACTTTAAGCAGAGACCTCACTAATCAGAAGGCTTCTTGAGTCCATCAGCAGCACTCAGCATCTCCCACTCATACTTCAGATGCAACATCACAGTTGCCTGTCATATACCCCCCCACACACCCCAACAGCAGCCCCTGCCCTCTGCACAGCAAACAAGAGGTTTCCCAGAACCAGCTTGGCATGGGGGCTGCTCCAAGCACAGGGGCACTGATACAGAGGGCACCAGGGAACCCTGCCCCATTGCTTTTAATATCACTTTCTACAAGCCATAAGGGCGAGAAACACCCCTGTTTCTCAACAGAACAGGATTCAGGACACACCTCGTGTTCCCATGAGGCATACTATTGATGATACACTTCTCATTTATGTAGGGTTAGTATTCAGGGCACAACTGTTGTTTCTAGAGGGGACACTATTGAGGACACACCCCTTGTTCCTGGTACGAGTGATATTGATGACAGACATCTTGTTTCTCCAAGGACATTATTCATGTCACACCTCTTGTTTCCAGTGGGGACAGAATTTGTGACACATCTCTTGTTTCCACAGGGGACAGCATTCAGGACTCACTTGTTATTCCCAGAAGTACTATTAATGACACAGCTCTTGTTTTTGAGGGGTACAGTATTCAAGACACACCTCTTGTATCGAGCGGGGGGGGAATCCACCATTCATGACACACCCTTGGTTTTCAGGAGAACTACAATTCCTGAGACAGCCCTTATTTCTGCAATGGACAGTATTCAGGGACACCTCTTGTTTCCAGAGGACAGGGTACTCAGAACACATCTCATGTTCCCAGAAGGGCCACTATTCAGCACACACCCCTTGTTCCCAGGAGGAGTACTATTTATGACATACCTCTTTTTTCTGCAGGGGGACCACAGTTGTTTCTGTAGGGGACAGTATTCAGAACACAGCTCTTGGTTCCAATGGGGACAGTATTTCTGACACACCTCTTGTTCCCAGGAGGAGTATTATTGATGACACCCCTCTTGTTTCCAAGGGTGGCAGTATTCAGGGCACACCACTTGTTTCTGCACGGGGACCACAATTCATGATACACCCCTTGTTTCTGCAGGGAACAGTATTCAGAGCACACCTCTGTTTTCCAGAGGAGACAGTATTCAGGACTCACTTCTTGTTCCTAGGAAGAGTACTATCGATGTTACACCCTTGTTTCTGCAGGGCACCATATTCAGGGAGCACCCCTTGTTTCCAGAGGGTAGGGTACTTATAACACATATCCTGTTCCCAGAAAGGACAGTATGCAGGACAGGCTTCTTCTCAGGAGGACTACTATTAATGGGTCACACCTTCTTTCTGGAGGGCATACTATTTGAGACACATTTCTCCTCTCCAAAGGGAACAATATTCAGAACATACCTCTTATCCCGGTGAGGACACTATTCATGACACACCACTTGTTTCCAGGAGAAGTATGATTGATAAAACACCCCTTGTTTCTGTAGGGGGGCAGAATTTGTGACACACCCCTTGATTCTGTAGGGGACAGTAGTCTGCATACAGCCCTTGGTCCCAATGAGGACAGTATTTCTCATACACCTCTTGTTCCCAGGAGGACTATTATTGATGACACCCCTCTTGTTTCTAGGGGTGGCAGTATTCAGGCTACACCTCTTGTTTCTAGGGGACTGCAATTCACAACACACACTTTGTTTCTGGGGAGACTGCAATTCACGACACACCCTTTGTTTCTGGAGGACTGCAATACAAGACACACCCTTTGTTTCTGGGGGGATGGCAATTCACAACACATCCTTTGTTTCTGGAGGGGATTGTATTCAGGAGACACCTCTTGTTTCTGGGGGACTTCAATTCACAACACACCCTTTGTTTCAGGAGGGGACAGTATTCAGGATACACCTCTTGTTTCTGGGGAGATGGCAATTCACAACACACCCTTTGTTTCTGGAGAGGACAGTATTCAGGATACACCTCTTGTTTCTGGGGGACTGCAATTCACGACACACCCTTTGTTCCTGCCGGGGACAGCGTTCAGGATATACCTCTTGTTTCGGGGGGAGACAGTATTCAGGATACACCTCTTGTTTCTGGGGAGACTGCAATTCATGACACACCCTTTGTTTCTGGAGGGGACAGTATTCAGGATACACCTCTTGTTTCTGGGGAGATGGCAATTCACAACACACCCTTTGTTTCTGGAGAGGACAGTATTCAGGATACACCTCTTGTTTCTGGGGGACTGCAATTCACGACACACCCTTTGTTCCTGCCGGGGACAGCGTTCAGGATATACCTCTTGTTTCGGGGGGAGACAGTATTCAGGATACACCTCTTGTTTCTGGGGAGACTGCAATTCATGACACACCCTTTGTTTCTGGAGGGGACAGTATTCGGGATACACCTCTTGTTTCTGGGGAGACTCCAATTCACGACACACTCTTTGTTTCTGAGGGGACTGCAATTCACGACACACCCTTTGTTTCTGGAGGGGACAGTATTCAGGATACACCCCTTGTTTCTGGGGGAGACAGTATTCGGGATACACCTCTTGTTTCTGGGGAGACTGCAATTCACGACACACCCTTTGTTTCTGGGGGGATGGCAATTCACAACACACCCTTTGTGTCTGGAGGGGACAGTATTCAGGATACACCTCTTGTTTCTGGGGGACTGCAATTCACGACACACCCTTTGTTTCTGGAGGGGACAGCATTCAGGATACACCTCTGGTTTCTGGGGAGACTCCAATTCACGACACACTCTCTGTTTCTGGGGGGACAGCAATTCACAACACACCCTTTGTTTCTGGAGGGGACAGTATTCAGGAGACACCTCTTGTTTCAGGGGGAGACAGTATTCGGGATACACCTCTTGTTTCTGCGGGACTGCAATTCACGACACACCCTTTGTTTCTGAAGGGGACAGTGTTCAGGATACACTTCCTGTTTCTGGGGGACTACAATTCACGACACACCGTTTGTTTCTGGAGGGAATGGTATTTGGGATACACCTCTTGTTTCTGGGGAGACTGCACTTCACGACACACCCATTGATTCTGGAGAGGACAGTATTCAGGGGTCACATCTTGTTTCCAGAACAGACACTAGCCCTTACAACCAGAGGGCAGGGTACTCATAACACATCTCTTCTTTCTAGAAAGAACAGTATTCAGGACACACCTCTTGTTCTCAGGAGGTGTATAGTTGACGACACACCCCTTCTTTCCAGAAGGAACACTAGTTGAGACACACCTCTTGTTCCCCAAGGGGACTGTATTCAGAACACACCTCTCCTCGCCGGAGGGGACATTATTCAGAACACAGCACTAGGTTCCAGTGGGGAAAGTATTTGGGTTTCTTGTTGCTGCAGGGTCAGTCTATATGACACTCCCCCTTGTTTCAGGAGACAGGCGGGGCCAGTATTCATGTCACACCTCTTGGTTCCAGAGATATCACACCTCACTTCCAGGAGGAGTACTACTCATAACACTCCTGGTTTCTGAATGGGACAGTATTTGTGACACATATCTTTCTGGGGGCCACAGTATTTGTGATACACCCTTTGTTCCCAGAGGCAACAGTCATCATGTCACACCTCTTGTTTCCAGGAGAAGTACTATTGATGACACACCCCCTTGTTGCTGGAGGGGACAGTATTCCTGACTCACCCCCTTCTTTCCAGTTAGAATGCTATTGACAACATATTGCTGAGGTCCCCAAGCATGGTGTCAAACCTGCATGGGACATGTTTACAGTGAGGGAATGTGACCATGAAGACATTGAAGACATCTTGTTTCAGAAAGAATTATATTGGTGAAAAATAAATCACACCATCTGCAAAGCAGACTGCTACAGCAGGGAATTAAACTACTTCCTGTTTCTGAAGACTAACAAAACACACCATATTTTTTATTACACATAAAATGTTATTGACTAATCACAGATCGTTATTGGAGGACAGCAGGATACCATTTGAGTGTTGCTATTAACATTAACTTCAGAAACAAGATGGCTGGGGTTGCACCCCAATGCACAAGGTTTCTAATAGCTGCAGCCCTCACACACATACGAACTGCGCTCTGTAACTGACTGCCTCCCACACATGCCCCTCCTGGAATGGAGCAACCACTCAGATCTACCGTAGCACTAGCTCTCTCACTTTCCCTAACCCAAACGGGCAGTAAGATGGACAACTGTGAGCTGTCCCCTTTCCCCACCCCCCAAAGCCTTTGAAGGAACAATTACAGAAATCCCCCCTCCTCCCCAGCATGAGCTTGTGAGAAAAACTCAGGCCCCCAAAAACTGTCTCCTTGGACTAGAGAATGTTCCTCATTCCAACACTAGTGTTCCCTATCCCCCACCCCCAATGAAAATTGTTTCTCTTCCATATAAGCTGGAAGTAGCCCTCCTCCCACAACCACATTTATCCCCAGCCCTTAAATGCCCTACAGTCCATCAACATTAACCTGTTGTGGTCAGTAGCTACTGGTGTGGTGCTTTGCTCTTGTTCGATGATGATAACAGTCACCTGCGTGCGTGTTCCCGCTGTGTGCTGCCCCAGCTCTGCACAGATAGTTGACACAGCACCCCCCGAGAGAACCCCCAAAGATCACAGACTCTAGTAAGATACAAAGGAACCTGAGCCAGGTTTGTCGTCAAATGAAGCACAGTAATAGTTTCCTGTAGACTCTATAAGACGTACTACAAATTTGTGCCCCCTAGCAATGGTCTGACTCAGTCAGTGGTGGGACTTGCCCCTGCCCACTCCAGGACCTACTTGTATACAGTTACAGGAAAGAGTGCTCATCCCTACTGACGTATTGAAGTACTGCCCCTTGACTTATTAGGGTGCTGTCTCCTCCTTTGAGCATGTTGTTTCAAACAGATCTATCCATCATGATATCCTTTTGACCCTGTCTTTAAGATGCACCTGCCTGTTTCTTGTTATCTCTGTGGAGTGTTCTGATGCTATCTTGGCACAAGTTCCTCTTATTACCACTTAAGTATGGATGCACCTTCTTCTAGCAGCCCTCTTCTTGCCAGCTGCTGTGAGCAGGGCCTGCTTCTGGCTCACAGCTTAACTTTGCTTTATGTTAGCAAAGTCTTGACCGTTACTTTAGTTCAGGCCTCAGGCCTCATACCGGACCTCTGATACCAAGGTTTATATCTTAGGGCCTCCTCTTACTACACCATGACAGCAGCAGACGGTACAAAAGGATTGATAACCATCATCGCCAATTTCCAATTGCAAACAGTGCAAAATGACTGATAACCGTCATCTCATCGCCAGTTTCCAATTGCAGACGGTGCTATAGCTGGAAACCATCTCTGCTACCTTGCAAAGGCAAATGAATGCTGCTGTGTAGCACTGCAGTACTGTGTCTGTCAGCAGGATCCAGTACACATACGGTGACAGTGACAAAAGGCTAAACGGGCTCCATGGTTGCCATGCTATGGCGTCTGCCAGGGCAATCCGGGGAAAAAGGGCACAAAATGATTTTCTGCTGTTGCTTTCACAGAGGAAGGATTGAGTGACAACATTTACCCAGAATCACCTGCGACACTGTTTTTGCATTGGGATCTTAACCCAGAATTCCAATGGGCAGGGGAGACTGCGGGAACTATGAGATAGCTACCCACAGTGCAACGCTCTGGAAATCAACACTAGCCTTGGTACATGGACACATACCGCCAAATTAATGTATTTAGCGTGGCCACGTGCACTCGACTTTATACAATCTGTTTTAAAAAACCAGTTTCTGAAAATCAGAATAATCCCATAGTGTAGATACACCCAACTCCAGCCTGTACTTGGGTTAGCTGAGTCCCAATAATAAGGCCAGTGGCCTTCTCTAGTTGGCCCAATTTCTCATCATGTTCTTGGTTCTTAAAAATATTCCAAACTGCTGCTGCACTATTGGCCCCATCCCATAGGGAAACAGTCAAGTCCCTCTTCTTCCAGAGGAAATAACCCAAGCCCTCTGTTGTGCTAATCTAATGGCAGCCCCTTATGAGTAATTTGGGTATGTAGAGGTGATCTGGAGACTAGATAAGGGCAATGTAAACTTAATAGTCCCTAGTGTTGTATTAATCGCAGTCCATCAATATCCTAATACATTTCTCTTTGGTGTAGTACTATACCATATCTGTTATTTAACTAATCTCAGGTACTTTTAAGAAGCATTAACATTAATAGCATAGGAAGGGGTTTATTGCGATAAGATACAGGTTACATTATTAGCAATGAAATAATTTCTATACAGGTGAAATTTCCTGTAGCAGAACAAACTCTTTGGGTATTTGTTTGATTATTCACTAATTGGATGACCAAATAACAATAAGACCCTCTTTTATGTAACACATTGCAAACTCCAGGAACAGCCATCATATCTACTTCACTATGGAACCCATCAATTTCAGTTACAGATTCCTGGGGTTCATTTGTAGTGATAGCATATATTTCTGTTTCCACTGATCCATTCTTTTTCCACTCAATTGTTTGTTTAAAAAATATATATATATTTTTCAAGTTCAGGATATCCCATATAAACAATCTTTAAATAAATCACTTAAGTGTGAAGGCCTTGGCCATTGGATTTATCAGATATATAGCACTGTCTGTATTTGGATGTATTACGGGGTAATAGTGTAATGGAGGAGATGGCAGAGGCAGTAGCAACAAGGTGCCTTTGGTACTTGTCATTTAAAATCCAATTAGGGAGAGCAACACATGCTAAAGGACTTATCCAAAACACAGGGTGCGGCCTGTAGAATAAACCCCAACATCCAATGAATACCACATTCCCAAGCATGGGTCCCACAAATTTCTTCCTGCCAGTGTATAATTCTTTGTTTCTTCACCAGGGTCAGTTCTTAATGTCCTTTCTAGTAAGGAATTCCTGGACTTTGGCAATTTCAGTGGAGCAAGTGATCCTCCTCCTTTCCTGAAGCAAGCGTGGCTCAGCATCCTACAGGAGAGAGGTTACTAGCACATCACCCTGTAATGGTTTTGCTTCTTCTAGAGAAATCCAAAGGCACAGTAGATCTATCACTGGACAAGGGAGAGGTTACTAGCGCTTCACCTTGTCCTTTTTCCTTGCTGTCCAGAAGGCACAGCAGAGCTAGAAGGAGAAATAGGCTAATCATCAGTAGGAGAATCCTCCCAAGGTGGAGGGGTATTTTTGCAGTGAGAAGCGTGGGTCCAGACAGTCAATCCTTGGCACTTCAGTGCAGTACTGGTGATTAATAGGACTTGGAAAGGGCCCTTCCAGCATGGAGCCAGGGGAGTCTTTCATTGGTGGACCTTTGCATAGATCCAGTCTCCTGGTTCCAAGGAGTGGCAGGGCTGCTACAGTCTTTGGGTAGCACTTCTTTACCTGTGATAAAAGAAACAATACATTTCATTAACGCCTGGCAGTGTTTTGCAGATCTCATAGCTGCTTGGGCTCGTTCAAGCCCCCTCTTTTCTTGGTTGTCAGCCAAGCCTTAGCTGTGAGTAGTGTCCTTGAGTGGGGCCAGTGTCTTATATTTGAACTAAGCATGCTAGCTATTTTTTTTTCCAGTTAATCTGTTCTGTTCTTTTTCCTTCTTCCCTTCTTGGCTTCATTTAACCTACAAAGGAAACTTCCACTCTTCACTCATACACCTTTTTCCCAACCATGAACACATACACATTGCTATTATACAGTATATTAGTCGTCTTATTCAATGTATGCCCTTCCAGTAAAATAACCTTATTACAGAGCTTTGGAGCAATAAGCCAGGACAAGCACACCCACTTTTGAGGAGTCCACTCAGTACTAACTCTGGTGTCCAATAGCTTCCCACCCTCCCCAGCCCTCCAGCTAGAAATCTGAGGTAGCCAGAAGGATCCCATGTGCAATATGGGGAGTGGATTAACTTCTCATATCCTTGCTTCCAAAGACTGTTGGTATGCAAATTAAACAACATTTTTTTTCAGTTAAAAGATCTGCCAATGAAGTTTCTTTTTCTTACTTAAGCAAATGTTTTAGACTTTAGTATATCACATTTTCCTGATTTATCCAAACACTTTGTATTTCAAGTTGAATAAAACAAGTATTTGCATTTTAATTAAACCCTTCTGTTTGATTTTAAACTAGACTATCCAATGAAAATATGAAATGCAACAGTTCTGTCCACGAGACAAACACCACAAGACAGGACACAGAACACAAAACATAATTTCTATTGTGCCAGTAAAGGCATGGTACGTTGAATGCTGTTCAGCTGGCATCAGTTTTCTCTGATTATCTGAAAAACAAAAGAACAGAGGTCTACCCTTTCTGGGTAGTCAGTCATTGCTTAAAATATACAAATACCCTTGTTGATTTCAGACAAAACAGACCAATTACCCCATATTTTCTTGTATTTGTTTCATACGCATCCCAGGTTTCAGTGGCTCCTACCATATCAGTTAGATAATTTGCATTAATACAGATGCTTTCTGGCTTGCTCCTGGATCCAAAGCTATCCCCAACTTAAAGCTATCCCCAACTTAAAGCTTCTTACTTTAAAAGGGACATAATTAACTTTATCAGAATTTTGATGGCTTTTTACTTCTAACTCCTGCTTTGAAACACACAGTGATCCAAAAGAAAAAACACTTCTTATAGTGCCCCTTAGAACCTAATAGGTTTTTAATTACATAGCACTGTATACATTTCTTTAGCTAATTTGACTAAATTGTTCATAGCCAAATGATAGCAATCAAATAATTTCTTTGCCTGGATTTATTTACAAACATTGCAAAGACGCCAAGAACTTTCCTCTCTAGCATTTTTACAAAGTTCAACTGCTGTTCCCTCTAGCAACTACTGAGGTAACTTCTCACTCTTTCCTTAAATCACTTGCTTGTCTCCCAACACTTTTATCAACTCAAATCACCATTTCAAGTATTGTCCTGGGTATTTAAAATCCCCACACTTATACTTACTTACTCCTTCCTTCCACTATGCCCTCAAAATTTTCCGGCCCAGTTTCCACTCTCTCTATCTGTCATCTGCCCGCCTAGGCCCAATCCTGCTTTTCTCGTTGAACTGTCCCTTCCATGGGCACCGGCTTTGTTCCACTACCAATTTACCTAGAAGGGTAGGCTTCTCAACTAGCCCCCACCCTTCCTCGTCTCTCCCCTTAAACATTCTTACTCACAAGGGTACCCGAGTCCTCCCCCGTGAGGTTTGCCACCTGTGCAAACACACATGGCCCACTGGCATTTAACAATTCAATTTCCTCTTATGGCAAACACACTGCTGTTACAGCGTATGCTGACCACAATTGGTTACATTTTGACAAGTCCCTGAAGGACCGGTACTTGCTTAGGCAGTGCTTCCTTTTCAGCCTGGAAATCCTGTCTCAAGGCTTGCAACTTGCCCTGGGCATACGTTTGAGTTGCTGCCTGGTTCACGATATATGCTCTTAATTGCTTAATTCTAGTTATCAAGTACACATCTCTTCCCTTTCTCCAACTTCTCTATTGCCCAGTCCTGCTACAAGTGGGAGTAGATCCACCTGCCACCCTTCCCGGTCAATGGGGCTGGAGAGAGGAATGCTAAACCCCTCTCCAGTTCTCAGACTTACTGCAGCTGACTGTAGGCACGCCTTTAATCATACAATCCTCAGCATCTAACACCAACAGTACCAAGCAAAGCAAACATAAAAATAATGAGGGCAAAACAAATACATGGTGTAAATTCTGCAGGGCTCCCCCCTTCTCAATTGCCCACTAAACTGTGACAAATTTCTGTTACCAATCTATCCCTCATGTCAGGTGATCAGGCTGACACTACAGGATCATTGGGGGAAGATAAAGAAAACATACCATATGACTGAATTTTAAAGCTTCATTAATAAAATAATAAAACAACAACAGAGACTATTGGGAACGCTCCCACATCACTCAGGAAAAACATTAATGCCCCAAGCCCTAAGCCACTTTCATACTCACACACGTACGTTCAGACTGGCCACATCTGTGTATAATGTTCGGAGAAGAGGGAGAGGTAGACGGGAGATTATCCTGTATACAGCTTGTCCAGAATTTCCAACACACTTCTGCTCTTGGGAGGGCTGTTCTTTTAAGCTTTGTCTACACTTACAGTTTTGCAGCGCTGGCCGTTACAGCTGTGGTCGTACAGCTGTGTACGGCCAGCGCTGCAGTGTGTCCACACTGACAGCGACCAGCACTGCAGTGTGTCCACACTTGCAGTGGTTGCAGCGCTGTTGTGAGTGGTGCATTGTGGGCAGCTATCCCACAGAGCACCTCGTCCCATTTTGTCGCTGTGGGTGTGTGTGGGAAGGGACGGAAGGGGTGCGGGTCTTCCGCTTCCTGTTCCAACGACCCGTGATAGCCCTGGGAATCGGACCCCATGCCTAAGAGGGCCCCCGCACCTTATTTTGGCAGCCTTTTGGGTTTTTTTTTAAAAAAAAACAAAAAAAAAACTGTACCCCGGAGGTCCCCAGCTGCGGTGGCTGCTCCATGGTTCACGCTCTATTGAAGTGAGGCGGCCGGCATTCTGGGGGTGAGTCGCTGGCATGTGCCCGCTCATCATCCCAGCTCGAGCTCCTTGCCCGGGCAGGCGGGGTTGCTTGCAGCGCTGTCTGGCGCGGGCTCCCAGCTCATGAGAGTGGGCGGTGGGGCTTTGTGCCTGCCTCGCGCTGTCCGAGCCAGCGATTAGAAACAGGAGCTCGCGGAGCTTAGCCGCGCGGGTACCAGCCAGAAGCACATGGCGACACACGCGACACCGGGCTGGAGTACCGGCCAGGGCACGGCAAGCCCCGTGGTTTTACCCGGCGGAGCTCTGCGCAACCTGGGGTTAAATAGGCCCCCCTGAGCCCTGGGCAGATGAAGCGTAAAGGTATTTAAAAGTCTCTCTAGTGCTCCAGCTGCCTTTCTGCCACCGCCTGTTCCTATCAGGGTAGCGCGCTGGAGCCCCGCACTCCCTTCTTGCACATTTCCCCAGCGGCCTCGCCGCGGGCTATTTTAAAAAAAAGTCCCCGAGTAGAAGGGAGTTTGGGGGCTACTTAAAAGGGCTGGGGTTTCCGTGCCTTCTGCTGCCACCCCATGACCTGCTCACCAGGTCAGCCCTGCCTCTGCCTGCAGCCTGCTCTGCACCCCGGTGCCACAGCCACCTCTGCCAAACACCTGTCCTGTCTCCAGCAACCCCTGCCACCACACCCCTGCCCAAGCCAGCCAGCCCCCACACACTGCTGCCCGCACCAGCTCTGCCACACTCTTGCCCAGCCCGCCACCCCCTTTGCCCTTTTTCCGTGCAACCCCTGCCTGCAACGCCACTGCCTGAAGTGCAGCCGCCCCACAAGCCCCTTGTCTCCAGTACCTGACTCCACATCACACGGTTTGCCCTGGCCTGCAGCCGTTACCCTTACCTCCGGAGTCAGACCACGTCCGCACCTGCCTGTCAGCTCGACAGTCCCAATGTTCCACTGTGCCCTGCAGTTTCCAGGGCATTTAACCCTGCAGGGAGCAGCTGGAACCAACACATGTGCACACCCCCAGGGAGTTGGCATGGGACCCACACATGTGAAACAGCAGTCATTAATACCAATCAACAGCATATATGATGGCAATGTATATTAATTTTATTTATTCATACTAGTTATGGAAAGTGAAAAATAATACATAAGAAATGAGAGGCTTTTTCCCCCCACTTTTTTTTAAGTATCCCTGTTTCCGTCTCTGCTGTCTCTTGGTAGTCAATTTTCTTTCTCTTGGAGCCTTCTCCTATTTTTATCTTGGCAGCGCTTGTTCCTTTTTCATGGTTTCCTTAATCCTCCAGTCTTGCAACTTCTTTATTTGGTCTGTGATTCACAGATTCCTAACTGCTGTTCACCATCTCTTCTTAGTCTTCCTTGGTTTTTTTCTTATGCTTTGCTGTCTTTCAGAGTTCTGCACTGATGGAGCAGTATGATCAGGTCACTTAAAAAAAAAAACGGTATAAACTGTTTAATACAGAGCCTGCTTGTTTTTAAAGGTTTTTGTAGCATCATTTACACATTCTGAGCCAAATTTAGCACAGAGAGGCCGGCAGCTGCAGTAGAGATGGCGGTTTCCCCACACGCGGCTCACAGTGAAGGGGGGGCTGTCTTACGATAGGCTACCTTGGGAAGGGGTGCGCGGGTGGGGTTTGCTAGCACGTCACTCTGTCCCCCGCGCCTTGTGGTGATCCCTAAGGCAAGACTACGGTCCGAAAACTAGATCAGTCTGAAGGCTCCCCCTTTATATGACCCCCAACTCACGCTCTCGCAAAACATCTGCCACTACATCAAGACTTGCTCTACAATCAGGTCATCGCACACACGCCACTCGTGCGCAACCAGCGATATTACGGTAGGAGGTGCTTGTTTCATCCTCTGGAGCTGCATTGGTTACTCTGTAGCTTGTGGAAAAGCAAATGAAGGCAGCTACAGGATGAAATACACTGAAACCCCTACCTTCGGCGACAATTCTGCACAAGCACGCTTATACTCTTCAGCACGGATCTGACACAGTCACCGCCGATCACCTTGGGAGTGTCGGTGCGGCAAACAAAGCTGGGTGCTCTCACTCTGGGTATGCCTAGGCGGTTCGTTCAGGCTTTGTTGGAAGCACTACAAGCAGAGCTCCAGGGAAATTTCAACCCACGTGAACCCTCTCACCCATCTATCTTGTCTCAAGCAGTCACCTATCCTCTCGAACGCCTTCTCTGGTCACAGCCAGACTCAGCACTGGAATAGCAGGTGGGAAGTAGTGCACACTTAATACACTCGAGCTCCATGGGGTTTTGTGGCTTGTGGAAAGCAAAGAGCAGCAATACAGGGAAATAACTGAACCGTACACCCACATCTGCACAGCAAGCTTACTCTCAGAGCCACTTGCACATTGAGCTCACTCGGGGAAGGCGGTGCGGGGCCACCTGTGTGGTCTGTGCCTTGTGGAAAGCAAAGGCAGCTACAGGAAATCAATGGGTTATTCCAACATCTACGCATGCTTGCAGGCGCCATTAGCCCCCCTGCTCCAAAACATTTGCATCCTTATAATAATAAGCTTCTTACCAGGAACAGGCTCCGTTGCTGGTTCCTCACTACCAAGTCCCAGCAGCTGCGATGGCTAGGGCTTCTTCCTAGCTGGGAAAATAGCTCCTGCCTGCATTGACTTCTGGGGTCTCCAAACACCTCAGTCGCCTCCTCTCGGGTCCTTCTTACAAACCTCCCCCTCCTCTCAGGCTTAGCCATGGGCAGTGGAGTGCAAGTGATGACCAGAGCGGCTGAAAGAGGAATGCTGGGATAAGTCCTAATCGTTGGCAATAAAACGCTGGTGAGTGTCCACACCTGATCCATATGCACTTCACAGCGACTGTCTCGCTACACCGGAAGCGGAGACCCAGGTGTACAGCCAGCGCTGCAAACAGGGAGTTGCAGCGCTGGCTGAGCTTTTAAGTGTAGACACCTGCTAAGTTGCAGCGCTGTAACCCCCTCACCAGCGCTGCAACTTGCAAGTGTAGACAAGGCCTTACACACTGGAATCTCCTGCGGTGTCTCTTTCAGAGATTCCAGTCCAGGTTGGCTGCCTGCGGCTTCTTCAGCATCACCAAGACACACCAGCTACAGGGTCACAAAGGCACACTTTTGGATCTCACTGGACAGTTAAGCTTTGCAAATGTAATCTCAGTTCTGTAACTTGTATTGTGTTTGGTTTGCCTCTGTCTATATTTTTTCACAGCCAGCTGGGGCCAAAAACAGTTTTTCTTTGTACTTGGAATGGTCTGCGTTGATTCTTGACCTTGAACACAGAACAACTTTCTCTTTATCTCTGGGCCAAGCTGATTTTCAAATTAACCCATTCCTTTTCTCAATAGACAAGTTGCTCACACTGCATCAGAGGCTTTGGTGGAACAGGGAATCATCAAATAATCCATTCTCTGTTGCTCGTTCCCAGCTTCCGGCAAATAGAGGCTAGAGACACCATCCCCGCCCATCCTGGCTATTAGCCATTGATGGACCTATCCTCCATGACCTTATCTAGTTCTTTTTTGAACCCTGTTATGGTCTTGGACTTCACAACATCCTCTGGTAAGGAATTCCACAGGTTGATTGTGCATTGTATGAAGAAATATTTCCTTTTATGTGTTTTAAACCTGCTGCCTATTAATTTATTTTGATGACCCCTAATTTGTGTGTTATGAAAAGGAGTAAATAACACTTCCTTATTTACTTTCTCCACACCAGTCATGATTTTATAGAGCTCAATAATATCCTCTCTTTTCCAAGCTGAGAAGTCCCATTCTTATTAATCTCTCCTCAGATGGAAGCTGTTCCATACCCAAAATCATTTTAGTTTTCCTTTACTGAACCTTTTCCAATTCCAATGTATCTTTTTTTTGAGATGGGGCAACCACATCTGCAGGTAATATTCAAGATGTGACGTGTGAGGGACCATAACCCTCCCCCCCCCCATACTCGTAGCTTTCCGTCCATATAGAGCCTTGTCTAGCCACTGCCTTTGGGAGTTTGCTATCACTGTCACAAATACTGCATCGGGACCCTGATTGAAATAGTAATCAAATCAGTCCCTGGTGCAGAAACCTGACATTAATATAAGCCTCTGTGATTTTTAACATATAATATTGTAATAATTAAAAGCTTTTAGCTTTATTGTTTCACAGGCTCATATATCCAGGCCTCAGGCTTTAGCTAAAATTAATGCAAGCTAAATATGTAAAATAAAAGCCATGGGTTTATTTCTCAAATAAACTTGTTTATCAGTATACCAGGCACTGGGTGGGGAGGAAACTAGATATGAAGAAACAGGGTATAGAACACTGACAAAAGAGGAACTAGGAGGGGAACCAGGGATCACTCTTCCCCCCTCCCCAGCTTGTTAGATAAGGCTTTGCCATTATTTTATAGTTAGATAAGCGTTGTAATTGTTTTTACAGGCCCTATGTTCGGACTTCGGGCTCTAACAGACCAGATGTTAAATAAAGCGTTTTGTTTGTTGGAAACTGAGGACTGCGCATGAAATTATCAGCATATTAAGCACTAGGGCATAAAAAGAACTGGGCTGTAATGAAAACTAGGTATAAAGAAATGAAATATGAAGCACTAACAAAAGAGGAACTCGGCGGGGGACAAAGGGTCACTTGAGTGCCAGCCCAGCTTTAAGCAAAATATAGCATAATAATTACTGCTTGCTTACAGTAACTGCAAGGTGGAGTTATGAATTAACCAGCTCAATCACTGCCAGAATGCATAAGATATGCAATATTCCAATAGCTGTTGCAATATGTATTCGCAATCAAGGGGTCATAAGACAGTCAGTATAATTGCAAAAGAAACAATAACTGGAAATACCCCAAATGGAACTTACAGTAAATAACCTGCTGATTTGCAATATTAATTACCAAAAAAAGCAAATAACTTGTGTAATCAATATGACGTTGTGCGGTTTTAATCTTTATAAGCTTGGTAAAATTTGTAAGGGACAGAGCAGCTTATCTCTTGCATGGAATTTTCGCTGTCTCTCCCTGTGTGCATACTTGTACTCTTGTTCTAACAATAAAGGTGCCTCAAGCTGTCTGATCCAAAATCAACTGGGTGGTGGTCTTTTCCCCAACAGACGGTACCATGGATTTATAGAGAGGCAATATGATACCTTCTATCTTATTATCTATCCCTTTCTTAATTATCCCCAACAGCCTGTTTGATTTTTTAACTGGCACTGCGCATTGAGTGGATATTTTCAGAGAACTATCCACAATGAATCCAAGATCTTTCTTGAGTGGTAACAGCTAATTTAGATCACACCTTTGTATAGGTATAGTTGGGCTTATGTTTTCCAATGTGCCTTACTTTGTATTTATCAACATTTCATTTCATCTTTCATTTTGTTGCCCAGTCACCTGGTTTTGTGAGATCTTTTTGTAGCTCTTCACTGTCTGCTTGGGACTTAACTATCTTGAGTAGTTTGATATCATCTGCACATTTTGCCACCTCACTGTTTACCCCTTTTTCCAGATCATTTATGAATATGTTGAATAGGACTGGTCCCAGTACAGACCCCTAGGGGACACCACTATTTACCTCTCTACATTCTGAAAACTGACCATTTATTCCTACCCTTTGTTTCCAATCCATGAGAGGACCTGCCCTCTTATCCTATGACAGCTGACTTTGCTTAAGAGCCTTTGGTGAGGGAACTTGTCAAGGATATCTGAAAATCTAAGTACACTACATCCACTGGATCCCCTTTGTCCACATGCTTGTTGACCCCCTCAAAGAATTCTAGTCAACTGGTGACACATTATTTCCCTTTACAAAAGCCATGTTGACTTTTCACCAACAAATTATGTTCATCTATGTCTCTGACAGTTTTTTTCTTTATGATAGTTTCAACCAGTTTGCCCAGTATTGAAGTGTCACTCACAGCCAATCATGGGAGGAGGCAGAAAGCTGAGGACTGTTCATCTCTGCTTACAAGGATGTCCAGGCTCCCACTCTCAGTGCCCCAGAGGGACACAGGATCTCCAGACCAAGCCTGTGAGCATGCACCATTGCCCATGTTCTATGTAAGCAGACAGTACAAGGAGACAGAGAGAGAGAGAGAGTGCATATTGGCCAACATATGAGTGCAGAGCTACACACACATAGGAAGAAAGACAAACTTAGCACCTGTAGTCACCTTCCTAGCTCTCCACAAAGAGTTCCAGCACTTCAGTAACACTCCATAGCACCCGACAACTCCTTGAGAGGGCACAAAGGATTCCCCCAAGCTTATCATGCCCCAGTTATGTGTTGAGGCCTTTCCTCAGGGGCCCACCCAATACTAACAGATTCTCTACCCTGACTCTTTGCAGCTCTCCCTGTGATGGAGTAGGGGCTGTCTGTGTGGGGGATGGGAGAGCAGGGGATGTCTGTAGGTGAGGGACAGGATCTGTAAGCCTGTAACCTGAGCCAGGCAGGAGAGAGGGGGGAGCACCTTTGCGGAGGAGAGGGGAAAAAGGGATGGGCCGGCGGGAGGAGGGGCAGGTCAGTTTGGGTTTGGGGCTGTGAGGGCAGAATTCAGGGAATCCTAGCTGGGATCCAAGCACCCTGAACCCCCAGAAGGACTGGATGGAGGAGTCCTGACTGTGCCTGCAAGCTCTTCTGTAACCTGTGTTCCTGTTGTCCAATAAACCTTCTGTTTTACTGGCTGGATAAAAGTCACTGTGGGGTCCAGGAAGAGGGGTGCAGGGTCGGAACCTTCAGTAACACTCCATAGCACCCGACAACTCCTTGAGAGGGCACAAAGGATTCCCCCAAGCTTATCATGCTCCAGTTATGTGTTGAGGCCTTTCCTCAGGGGCCCACCCAATACTAACAGATTCTCTACCCTGACTCTTTGCAGCTCTCCCTCAATACTTTACATCAGGAAACGTCCATTTGCTGTTACCCTGCAGATCACTGTCTGGCTTTCATCCCAAGGGATGGGCTCAGGGTTGCTGCTCCTTCTTTGGTCTCTGCCACAGGTTGGCAGATCTCTCCTCTAACCAATCTCAGTAGGAACTGAAAAGAGAAAGAGAGAACACTTGTCAACTACGCCATCAGGTGCATGGAAGACAGACGCACACACACAGGTGTCACTGGCTGCTGCTTACTGGAGCCCCCTTCTTTATTCCTCTCCAGCCCTCCAAGGGCCTAAAATGCTTGTCATTCCTAAGGAGCTACAGCCCTCCAGGAAAGGGACAATCCCAGACCATTGCCAACCACAGGTAGAGCCCTACCTTCCCCACGACTGTTCCCATGGATGTGAGACGCATCTCTCTGCTCTCAAGGAGGCACCTCACTATGCAGATACTAGTTAGAGAACTATTTAACAAACACACACACCTGCTCCTCCAACATCACGAGAGGGCTCATAAGCTCCACTGCCAAGGGAAATATCTAAATTGTGCAGCTCCCTTACTCCAGATGCTCCTCCTCTGTCTGCAGCTGCTCCACTGGCCTGCTGCGGGCCTCCACAAGAACAGCAAATAACCTAGGGAAGAGCCCTCACTGCTAAAAAGGCTGTAGGTGCAGACGATCTTCCAATACCAGCCTCCCTCTCTCATCTGTACTACATCACCTCCATTGCAGTAAAAGACATGGATTAAACACTGACTGGTCAAATGGACATTCACCCCTCCCCCTTGCCAGCACTGACACCCTTCCCCCACACCCCCTCCTCTGGGCTTTTGAGTCCAAGCCTGTGAGGATGCACAAACAGCACCCATGCCCATTTCCTGTGAAGGGAGACAGTACCAGGAGAGGTAAAAAGAGGTAGCATGCACATCTGTGTTGGCCAACACATGAAAAGACAGAGAGAGAGAGAGAGAGAGAGAGAAACATGGTAGGAAGGAAAGCAAATCAGCACATGGAGTGACCTTCCTGATTCCTACTCATACTGTGGAGGGCACACCACTCCTGGCCAGAGAAATTAACAGCCCCTGAAATTGGGAACCTTGCCTCCCTCATATCATCAGTTAGTCAGGAATCTTTTCTTACAAACCCAGCTCCCAGCTAACATGCCATCCCTACCTGGAGCCAGTGGCATCAACAATGGCCACGGTCTTGTCGCTCTCACTCACTTTCCATCACATGAGGGCAGTAGACTCTCACACCTGACTTCTTCTCCCTTGCTACCAAACCCAGGGTCAGGGAAAACTTACCACCCAGGATATTTTTTTGGGTGTTTAACAAGGCTAATAGGCCTAAAGGCATTAGCTAAGCCTGCTTCTCTGTATTAAGGGCATATGGGGACACACTGATGCGGTCAAAAGCCCCAGAAACAGGAACTAGGATTGTGTAAGAAGGGACATCAGGAGATAGAGCAGAAAGTCCCAAAGCATGCCAGTTTGCAACTGCTAAGCTTGCTCAACTGGACCACCAAAGAGGTGTTAGAACAGTCAAACCATAAACCAGAATAGGAATAACAGGAAAGGCCAAATAAGAAAAACTGACTGTTCAGCTTGCTCGTGATCTATATTAATTATAAGCTTGGTAAAATGTATGGAGAGCAAAGCAGCTTGCCTCTTGCATGGGGCCATGCTAACTTTCCCTGCATATATGCTTGTATACGATAAAGGAGCCTCAGGCTGTCTGATCTAAAAATCAACCGTATGGTCAATTTTCCACAAGACCAGCACAAGTAGGAAAAACAAATCAGATACCATTCCAGTCGGCAATGTCTCATAGGCTCTTCTTTTCACCTCCCCGACATGATTTTCGTCTGCTCCTACTTCTTCATGGCTCCCAAGACATAGCCTGTGGAGATGCAAACCTAGCACCCTGCCCGTGTCCTACAAAGGGAGACAGCACAAGGAAAGGCAAGGACAGAGAGAGAGACAGACAGACAGAGACAGAGTGTGTGTTTGCCAACATACTAAGGGAGAGAGAGACAGAGAAGGAAAAACATGGGAGGAAGGCAAGCAACTTACCACCTGGAATCATCCTGCTAGATGCAAACTTCTGCTGAGTAGGACACACCGCTCCTGGCCAGAGAAACAATCAGCACCTGAAATTAGGGACCTTGTCTCCCTTGTAACCACAGCCAGTCAGGAACCTTTTCTTACAAACCCAGCTCCAGCAAACTGGGTGTCCCTACCAGGAGCTAGGTGGGCCATGAGCAGAGCAATCACCAAATCACTTATCTCACTGAGAGTGGCAGCTGTCCCATTCCCAGATGAATGGCTTTTGCACAGCTTCAACAATGCTCACAGTCTGGTGACTCTCGCTCATTTTCCATTGCAAGAGGGCAGTAGACCTGCATGCATCATTTCTTTTCCTTTGCAGTAGCACCCAGCACAAGCAGAAAAGACAAGTTACTATCTCAGTCAGCAATATCTCACAGGCTCCTATTTTTGCCTCTCCCACACAGTGCAGCTCTGCCCTCAACCCTCTTCCTGTTACACCTTTAACACAACAACTAAAAAGCAGCCCTTGCAACAGCACCCATCATAGTCACCCTGGATAGCAGACTCTGGCCCCTCCCCAGCCTTAATACCAGGGAGTCCCATAGCCAACGAGGAAGGACACAATCTGAAGAATACTACAGCAAATCCAGATGAGGAATTCAAAGCACTGACCTTTTACTCACAGCCAGTTATTCAGAAGACAGCAATATGATGCCTATTCATGTCTCTTTAGAAGGATGTCCAGGCTGCTCAAATCTACTTCTACCACCTTCTCCTCCAGCTAGGGCTCCTGGATGATTCCTCTGCAAACTAATAAAGCCAAGCAAGAACTATCACTACACAGAGCTCTATTGGCACATTTAACTGTGCCCTCATCCCTGACTCCCTGTCCCATTCTATCTACATCAGCCCCAGTTGAGGAACAGAGACTGACTCAACACCGACAGTCAGCACTCCACTCTACTATCCACTACCCTGCAAGATTTTCATCCCCTCCTACTCCTCCATGGCTCATGAGACCAAGCCTGTGGGGATGCACACCTAGTTCGCCTGCCCGTGTCCTATGAAGGGAGACAGCACAAGGAGAGGAAAGGTGAGAGAGTCAGTCCATGAGGCTGATCGATGGACAAGCTCAGTAGGCAGTCTGAGGTCCGTGCATCCATGGCTTAGTCGAATGAATGACTGTCTGGGATTTATGGGGGTGGAGGCAGCACGGCGGGATAGAGGGGTGTAGGTTCCCAAGCTGTACTGAGGGAATGTGGGATTCAGAATCCTCAGAGACTAAGGACAGGGTGGAGGGGGGTTGGAGGGCCAAAGTGTGGCTTGGAAAGGAAACAGGAATTGGAAAGGGAAACCTGGCAGGCTGTGGGTGGCATGGGGGAGTGCGGTGCTGGGAAAGTGGGGCCTAGGAATGGAGAAATAGGTCAGAGCCAATTGGGGTTGGGGTGTAGGGATGGAGCCTCCTGGAGGATGTTGGGGTACGCTGAGATGGAGAAGTAGATGGGATGGATTGGGAGGGCCAAGCGAAAGTGGAGAGCAGGCTGGAATGCACTGAAGGAGATGATAGGGGTCCCAGCGTTGAGGGAGATGGTTATAGTGAACTGGGGACACATATTGGGGAGAAAAGAGAGAGACAGGCTGAGGAGCCCCATAGGTGAAGGGAGGGACTGGGGGGAAGGGTAGGGATGGGGGTTCATATTGGAGACTGTTGGAGGGAAGAGAAAGGGGCACTGGGGGGCCCACAGATGGAGGGCTGGACTGGGGTGCAGGTTGGGCTCAGGGTGTTGGGAGGGAGGAGAAAAAAGGGCTGAGGGGTCCAAAAATGGGAGGAAGAGGGAGCTGAGCAATGCCTATGGGTGGAGGCATGGGTGGAGGGAGAGTAGGGATACAAGTGCAGCTCAGGGTGGGTTGGGAAGATGTTGGAGAGAGATAGGGGCTGAGGGGTCCCACAAGTGGAGGGATGAACTGAGGGAGGTGGGGGTACGGGTTGGGGAAAGTTGGGGTGGGCTGGGGACATTGGGGAGGAAGGGGACTGAGGAGTCCTACAAGAGGAAGCATGGATGGGGGAAGGGAAGGTATAGTGGTGCAGGTTGAGGTGGCCTAGTGGGTGTTGGAGGGAGAAAAAAGGAGGAGTCAGAGGCCCCACAGAGGGGAGACAGGCTAGGGGGACGGGCACTGATAGGGGAAGGGTGGGGCAGGCTGAGGGGCCCATGGAGGGAATGGGGTCAGAAAGGAGAAAGGGGAGCTGAGGGGTCCATTGGGGGGCTTGGCTGGGGGGTTGGAGGAGAAAGAAGGGCTAAGGGACCCATGGGGGAAATGGACTGGACTGGGGGGCGGTTGGAGGGTTCAGAAAGGGGGGCTGAGGGGCCCATGAGGGGGTTGGAGGGAGGAAAAGGGGGCCTGAGAGGCCCATGGGGGGACTGGGCTGGAGGGGGGTTGGCAGGAGGAGAAAGGGGGCTGAAGGTCCCATAGGGGGAGGGGCTGGGGGGAGGGAGGAGAAAGGGAGGCTGAGGGGTCCATGGGGGGAATGGGCTGTGGGGGTTGGATGAATGAGAAGGGTTAGGGGTCTTGATCTAGGTGAGTGGGGGGTGAGGGCTTGGGGGTGGAGGAGCAAGAGCTGAAGAGGTTTCAGAGGAGGAAACTGAGGCACATAAACCAGGGAGGGGAAGCAAAGTTGAGGGGGAGGAAATGGCTAAGGGTGCCCCCATAACCTACTATACCCAATCCTGGCAGGGGTCACCCCTCCCCCTCACTGCAAGTTTGGCTGCTTCCACTGGCAGCACAGCTCAGGGATGCTCCCTCTGTAACTCGCTGTTGCACACACTGAGGGCACATCCGTTTGTGCTTGTGCTTCTCACCCCGCACTGGCAGCTCCAAGGTTCTGGCTCCTCCCTCCACGGTGGGAGAAAGCACAAGACGCTCCCTCTCCCTCACCACCTCCAAAGGTGAATAAGAGTTGTAGGCAAAGACACCCTACCTCTCTCACAGAGCACCGCGATACACCTTTTTCTCCTCAATCCAAGCACCTGCTTAGTGCCTGGCCTCTGCTGTGACATCTCAATACAGACCTGGGGCAAAGGGGCAAAAGGGCAAAGATCCTGGGATATCTCCCCTCCAGCACAGCACATGTCGTTCAGAGTGAAGGGAAAGGGGAGTAGCCTGCCCCCTCCTCCCACACGTTTAGTAGTTTATGAGGTAAAAAAACCTGATGTGACCAGAACAAATGGAGAAACGCATCTTTCTATACATTATTACAGAGATTAAGGGGCACTGTTACACAAAGGTGCATTGGCATTAGGTTGGTAGTTTTTTTTTTTTTATATAAAAATGTGCGGTGGTGGACTGTGCATTCTAGCAACTCTATCAGAATACATCCTTAATCCTTAGAGTAGGCTGCCCACGTGATATGCATGACGGAGATACTAAAGAACTCAGCCTTATATGTAGTTAAAATTTTCTGTATTGTTCGGTGGTGTGACTGTTCAGCCTCAACCGTGCTTGTTTCCCCATCTGTAGAAGGCTAAGGATTACATCCTCCTCCCTTTAAATCTCATCCTGAAAAACTCTTCAGAACAGCTAACGTGACCTCATTCTGCTAATAAAATGATGCCCCCTGGGTAGTGCATGTCACTGCTCACACTCTCAAGGCTACAGATACTGTATTCAAGGAACTTTCAAAAAGCTCCAATATATAAAGTTGCTCTGGAACAAACCTGTGTCCTTTCTGCAACTGAATCCATAAAGAGGTTGGCCCTGATCCTGAAAACACAAAGGACATGCATGTACTGTTACCCATATTTGTGAATGTTTGTAGCCACTTCCACTAGTTAACTTGTAGACAGAATTAAGTTTAACTCAAATATTTATTAGGGTAATTTTTCCTACTGGTGACTAATATACCACAGTAGGGGTGGGATAGTGGAAGGGAGGCATTCTGGGGAATACATTTTCAACACCCCAGTGGGTCTTTAAAAATACATAAATACATCAGTGACAAGTTTGCAATCACTAGTCACACCTCCAGCTGCACCAAGTAGCACATAGGGCACCACATTCTGCCAACAAAAGTAAAAGACTATAATTTCCCTGCTGCACCAAGGCACACGGCACTAGAAGCAGACATGAGAAGTAGCAGCAGCTTTAAGTCCTTGTCCCCCGACCCCCAACACACACACAATAGATCTGCACAGACAGCTATAGACGTCTATGTCTCAATCACCACTGGACACATGCAGGTGAATATGTCTATGAAGGGAGGCTGTAGACCAGCGGTTCTCAAACTTTTGTCCTGGTGACCCCTTGCACATATCAAGACTCTGAGTGTGACCCCCCCCCAATACATTAAAAACACTTTTGAAATATATTTAACACTATTATAAATGCTGGAGGCAAAGCAGGGTTTGGAGTGGAGACTGACAGCTCACAACCCCCCAGGTAATAACCTGGCGACCCCCAGTTTGAGAACCCCTACTGTAGACCACCAGGCAATGAGGGAGCATGATGACCAACACTTTAGAGAGAAGTCACAAAGGAAGAACAAACTCAACACCTATAGTCACCTTCCTGATTCCAGGCCTCTGCTCAGGAGGACGTGCTCCCCCGTGCCCTGGGAGATCAGAAACTCCCAGGATGGGAAAATTCTCCCCCTGCACCCAGAATGAGCAGGAAACATTTTATTAGAAACCAAGCTGCAGCTAGAGGGAGCATGAGTCTGTACTCAGCCTTTACCACACATTTATCTTAGAGGCCAGTCAGGGTAATGCACCAGTAGTGTTCCCAGAACAGCAGTGAAACCCAGTGGCCAGTCAGGGTAAGTCAGAGACTGCATCTGCCCTGGGGTAGCAGTGACACCTAGTGGACATTCAGAGTAATGCACAGACTGGTTACTAAGGAGCAGCCGTGACACCACTGGCTAGTCAGGGGTCCTGCAGGGACTATCTCTTCCATGGAGCAGCGATGACACCCAGTGGCCAGTCAAGGTAATGCACAGAGGGTTCCTCAGAAAAACACAGTAATACGCCGTGGCCAGCAGTGGGAGCCATTTCTGGCGGTGGGGGATAAGACAAAAAATTGTGGCAGCTGCAACCCCCACCCCCCTTGCCATGAGACTCTGCCCTTCCTGTGGCTCCACCCCCTGCTCCTCCTCAGTGAAGTGCCAGCCCTGCCACCTCTCCTCCAAGGCCCTGGACCATGGCCATGTCAGAGGCCAGAGTCAGGCAGGGTAAAGCGGCTGCTGCACTAGCTGATGTCATGGTGCAGGCAGCTACAGAGATTCCCCATCTTGTCCTCCTGCTGCTTGGGACCCCGGGGCTGTGGCACCTCCTCAGCTCCCTACTGCCCTTTGACCACTCACAGCCCATAAGAGCCTCCCTGGTGTGGGGTCCAGCTATGGGGCAAGCACAGCCCTGGGGGAGCAGGACCCAAGAGCCCAGGCCAGAGCACGTCAGTCTGGGATGCTGTGCTGAGCCTTAGCCCCTCCACCTGCACTGGGTGGTGGACCCTGGTCGATGTGGCACTCCCCGCTCCCCCTCCCCAGGCT
Source organism: Chelonoidis abingdonii (assembly GCF_003597395.2). Classification (NCBI taxonomy): domain Eukaryota; kingdom Metazoa; phylum Chordata; order Testudines; family Testudinidae; genus Chelonoidis; species Chelonoidis abingdonii. The sequence goes on along the minus strand of NC_133786.1, from coordinate 874,116 downwards.
CTGTTGGGCTTGCAGTTGGGGTCAGGGTTAAATGGGAGGGTGGGAGGATTGTATGCTCTTAGCTGGCCACCAGGGGTCACTGCAACAATGGTGAGGGGATACAAATAGGGCACTGCCACAACTGCCCACCCTGGATGGACTCCGCAGCTCCCAGCTGCTGCAAGCAGTCCCCAGAGCTCCCTGTCACCACGGGTGGACCCCAAAGCTCCCAGGCACCACAAGTGGCAGGGGACCCCAGAGCTCCCAGCTGCCACAGGCAGCCTTCAGATGCTGCAAGCACCAGAGGGAGCTCCCAGACACTGCAGGCAGACCCTGGAGTTCCCAATCACCATGGGCAGCTGGAGAAGCCGCAGCCTCATGCCACTGCAGACGGACTCTGTAGCTCCCAGCTGCCATGGGCAGACACCAGAGCTCCCAGCTGCCACATGTGGTGGATGAATGTTGTGAAGGCCAAGACTAGATCAGGGTTCAAAAAAGATCTAACGTTCATGAAGGATAGGTCCATCAATGGCTATTAGCTTGGATGGGCAGGGATGGTGTCCCTGGCCTCTGTTTGTCAGAGGCTGGGAACGAGCAACAGAGAATGCATCATTTGATGATTCCCTGTTCTGTTCATTCCCTCTGGGGCACCTGGCACTGACCACTGCTGAAAGACAGGACACTGGACTAGGTGGACCTTTGTGCTGACCCAGTAGGGCCTTTCTGATGTTTTTAGGAACTCAGAAGCTACCAGCCACCATGGGCAGCAGGGGGATCCCACACCTCCCAGTCATCATGGACAGACCCTGCAGCTCCAAGCAGCCACAGAGGACTCTGGAGCTGCAGCCATGAGTGATGTGGGGCAGGGGGGAGACCCAGGAGCCGCAGGAGCAGTTGGTAGATGTTCCCTGCTTCCCCATTTTGTCAGTTATTTTTAGTAATGGTCAGGGACGGGTCAGGGATTCCATCAATTTTTTTTAATGCTCATGACCTGTCACTGACTTTTATTAAAAATAACCATTACAAAAATCTTAGCTTAACAATGACAGGTCAACTTGCCACCCCCTTCCCCAGCACTTTAGCCCCCTGTAGCAAACATGACCCTACTCTCTCCCTAGGGTGTTACTGACACTAACATGACCTAAAGCCCCCTACTTATCAATCACTATTGGTTGGCACCCCATTGCAACCCATACTTCTATGCTGCTGCTGGCCAAACTCTCCCCTCAAAATCTAAGCCTCAACCCCACCCCCTACCCAGAACCCAACTGGAAACCTTACCCTAAAACTTGTTCCTCAACCCTAAACCCCTTAACCAAAACCATAGCCCAATCCTCACTCCGACTCTAACCTCTGAGCCTGACACCACTTTAAGCCACAGCCCAGTTCCCCACTCCCACTCTGTGCAAGAACACTGCAAACCCCACCCTAGGAATCCGGCTTCTTACTACCCCTTGTTTTGAAATGAACCTTTTCTTCATTTTCATTCCACAAACCTCCATTGCACTGGATGGGTTATTTAGTGGCAAGGGTATACACAATGTAACTGTTTGCTATTACACTGTAACAGGCTACAGATAACTGACAACAGTGCAAACGACATTCCACTAGTTTTCAGGAAGTTTAAACACCCAATACACTTGTACAGTTAACAGTCACTTTGATCAATACTAATACACACATCAATTGGCCTGAATACACTCTGATATAACCTGCACTGCCAGCGTCATACCGTGTAGGGCAGCATGATCCCCGGGGGTCTGTTAGCTGGTTTCAGGGGGTCTGCAGGGCCCCGCGCCTCCCGGAGGGCAGAAGCCCGGAGGCCCAATGCGCCTCCACAACCCAGCAGCTGTAGCCCAGAGACCCGAGCTGCTCCCCTACCCCAGCTGAGCCTTGGAGTTTTTATAGCATGGGGTGGGGCCTCAGAAAGAAAAAGGTTGAGAACCCCTGGCGCAGGGTGTGAACATAGGTGTTAGTCTGTCACAAAAGCCTCTTTCACAACTGCCTTGGGAAACAAATCCATGGGCGTTTTGCCCAATTCTTCGAATTCTCTCCCCAGATCATCAGAGACAATACTGACCTAAAACAACTGAGCAGCAGTGCAACTGTGTGCAGTCATCTCAGTTAGCTGCACAACTTTGGGTGTGGTCTAGTTCACCATTTCAGACTGGCCATTTAAAAACAGTTGGTAGCATGTCCAATAGCTTGGAGTAGTCTCTTCTGTTGACCAAACTGCACTTGAAGTTTCTCCATGTCATCATGGAGGAAGCAGAGAAAAGGCATAAAATAAAATAAGAAATTAGTAATAGTAAATAGTAATTTTCTCAAAATAGTAAAGTCCCCAGTAAACCTGAGCTACTGTCTGGCAAATACAATTAATATCTGGTTATGTGACCAAATGTCCCTCAAGAGGAAAAACCTATATCACACAAGATACATCCAACTTCAAATAACTAGAAATTCCAGAGCAGGTTAAATATGATGACTGTAGCCTGATTTAGGGTGTGCTAATAAAATATATATATTAAATTAATGTTATCTTCTAATCAAACAAATTGGCAAGCCTAAAACCAATACTATTAATATTTTAATTAATAGAAGTTTTTGTTTCGAATTAGGCTTCACAGAATTTACAAAGAACCCTTCGGGGGGGGTATGACAGGAAGCTCACACTGAGACAGATATATCCTTAAAGACTTTTTATTAAAATCAATGAAATAGTAAGTCAGTAGTAAAATACCCAGAGTTACAAAGTTACAATTGCATTACTGCTATTCAAAAGATACATATGGCATTATATGCAACAAAGTTTTGGTTAATATACTCACAGCCTTCCTTGATAACCTGGTGGTGAGAGACACAGGCCCAGCCTTGCAGTTTCAAGTTTCTCAATTTTTGATGCAGAGCTTAGAAAAACTAATGCTAAGAGCTAACTTAGTTTTATTAGGGTTTATTGACTAACTTAAACTTAAAACCTAAGAAGAAAAGCTTAGGGAAACCAAGCTTAGCCTAGTTCCCTTGAAACAAACTTTAAGAACAACAAGTACAGCCTACTAATAATAATAGTAGCCATCGTAGATAGAATAGATAGAGTGAGTGAGTGAGAGTAAGATAAAGTGAAAATGATACAGCTGAATGCAGTGAAGTGCTCTAGCGATGTGGGTCACCTCTTTTATAGGGCACAAGTGCCGGAAATCCTTCCTCCTATGCCCACATTATATTCCTCACCCACAAACGTTAGCCTACGGAGTAAGTGTAGCCTAATAGGTTTGTGTATATTGATGACATGTATACACCATAAGTTTCCTTGTGGTGTCCTTGTTAAATCTGTGGGTACCACACTGAAAACCCCCCTATGCCATTCTTCATTATCTGTTGGTCTAGGTAGAAGGTTAGAGACATAGGCGTGGATACTTATTTACTTAGGTAACAAGATATAGGTTAACTTTACTCTTCTGAGTAAATGGTCTTAATATAAATGTGTTAACTTTCCTTAGCTTAACATACAGGAAGGATATGGCCTTAAAGTAATTTTGGCTGTAACGCAAGAGCCCTGAAGTATTTGGTTTAGTGTAATAGGTTTATAGATTTATATTAAACTTATATGAAAAAATATATCTATGCAAGCAAGCTGGTTACTCCTATAGGCTACATGACTCAGAATCAGGACAAGAGTTTCTGCCATTGCATTCTCCTGTGAGCCGTTCAAACCTCCTTCACTTATTAGTTTTGAGTCATATTATTTACAAAAGTTTAGCATCATCATAATGGAAAAAAAACAAAAAACAAACCAGACAACCTCCTCATCTGCAAACAATTCCATCTCAGTAGGAAAAGTCCTACAACAGGCTTTGCCAACAGTTGGAAACTGGGATGTAAACTCCAAATGATCTCACTGTATTTGAGATCCATTCAAATTCCCCATCCAGGTCTGTGACACTTTCATCTCACGCCCTAAATTACTGTTTTACGAGCAAAGAAAACAAATTGTGATCAACAAACAGAGGGCTGAGAACCCTAAATCATAGGACACATTCAGTGGTGGAACTGTAGAAAGTGGAGAAGATCAATTCCACACAGCTCTAAAAGAGGAAACACTGCTGGGGTAACTCCGAAGGTGGGAATTCCTCTGACACACCACTTCTTCAGGTGTCACAGAGATTGAAAACAAAAAAACTTCTTTCCCCCCTCAGTCATAGAGTCACCAGGCGATGCTTTGGAACTACTCCATACGAAGCCAGTCAGGACTCTGGGGGAGTCTCCTCTCTCTGAGCAGACTGTCACCAGGGCAAGAAGCTTGCACAGCTTCAACTTTCCTGGGTCTGACCTCAAAGCGTTCAGCATCCCCTGCCCTACCGTGCGCTTACCACAGCGAGTCTGCCCAGGCAGAATCCTGGGGAAGCCAGAGGCCCCTGCACCCCAGCTCCACAGTCAGCAGTGACTCTCAGCCAGCCAGGAGAACAGAAGCTTTATTATTCAACAGGAACGCAGCGTAGAACAGAACTCGTTAGCACAGAAAACAGTGACTTTCAGTCAAGTCCATCTTGGGGAGTTGTGGGCCAGATGCCCTGGACTCCCCCTCTTCCAGTCCCCCCAAGCAGACTGCCAGCTTCCAGGGACCCAAACTCAGGCACCCCCATTGCTCCTCCTCCTTGTCTTTGTCTCTCTTGCAGGGCAAAGAGTCACCCAGTTCCATCCCATTCCTGGGTCTCAGGTTACAAAGGCACCATGTGATGGGTTCAGTCACAGACACTGCCTTGGGACTGTCACCTGATGTACTGAAATGACCTGAGCCCGTTTTCCCTGCCAGCTTGGGACTTCCAGAATCCTGTCTTGTTGAGCCAGGCACGCTAGCCTGCTGCAACACAGACCCGGGGTCTGAACCACATGCCCCAAAGCTGCAGGCTTTAAGTTAAAACAGATCAGCAGCTTCCTTGTCTCCAGCACCCAGACACCCAGTTCCCAATGGGATCCAAACCCTCAAATAAATCGATTTGACTCTGTATAAAGCTTATATGGAGTAAATTCATAAATTGTCCATCCTCTGTAACACTGATAGAGATGCACAGCTGTTTGCTTCCCCAGGTATTAATCACTTACTTTGGGTTCATTAATAAATCCTACTTTTCCTACTTAAAATCATTTTTGTTTAACTGGTTTCAAGTAAGAACAGATGGAACAAAGTAAGTTACTCAGGAAAATAAAGCAAAAACACACAAGAAACTGATGACAGGTAACCGCTGACCCTCAGGAATGTTCCAATAAGCTTCTTTCACAGATTAGACTCCTTTCTACTCTGGGCCTGATCCTTTCCCAAGGTGTGTTACCTCCAGCAGACATCTCAGTGGTAAGCAGGGGATTTCTCATGACTGGCCCCCTTTGTGCTACTCCACTCTCTTCTATAGCATTGGCACGAGGCGGGAATCTTTTGTCTCTCTGGGTCCCCACCCCTCCTGCTAAATGGAAAAGCACCAGGTTTAAGATGGATTTCAGTACCAGGTGGCATGGTCACATATCACTGTAAGACCCCTCATCTCCATTCCCCATGGGCTGGCCCACACCTACACAGGAAGGCGTTCAAGTAACTAAGGCCATTTACAATTGAGTGTTTCTGGAGCACCCTTAATGGCCTCCCTCAGATATGTTTACATCAGTGATACAAGTTTATATCTTATTCTCTTAGCTCCAGATATAGAGATAATACATGCAAACACATAGGATGAACACACTCAGTAGATTACAAGCATTCTAATGACACCATACAAGGGGTATTTAACATCAAGCATATTCCAGTTATGTCCTATTCAGAAGCATATTTCCATAAAGCATATGGAGTGCAGTGTCACACACCGGTCATATCATAGGTGCAGGCAGCTGGAGCAGCCTCACTCGCCCCAGAGGTCTCAGCCAAAGTCACACACCCCTATTACCACCACATAAAGGCAGCACACAGGGAAACTGAGGCACACACTGTATTCATGCAAAACAGTAAAACTCACATAGGCTCAACAGTAAGACTCACATACAACATAACAAGGGAAAATCCCCACTTTGTCACACCCTCTGTCCCTGCTCCTCCTCTGTTATATTTACATTGAGAAAAATGGTACTAAACCCAACCGCTTTTCAGCAGAACCCAGTGCAACGTGGGAACAACTGGGAATGAGGCAATCTGTCCTAGTGACTAACAATCACTGGGAGGAAAAGTATAAACGTGATGCTCCAAATTTGGTTAGACTAGGAAAAGTGATGGAGGCTGTGTCCAGTGGTGAGGAAATTTGCTACATTTTCCTGGCCGCTATATGGGCTATTTTCTTCACTGAAAAAAAACAGCTGTGTTTTTATATCAGGATCCCTAATTCAGTCTAGCTAACTCCATGGAAAACCCTAGTTGGGTCAAGGCCCAGGTAGATTTAACCTCCATGTACCTAGTAAAGGTCACTCCTGGTTCCCCCACCTGGGGCTGACGGACATTCCTGGAGGGACGCACACTTCCATGACGCAGAACAAAGGAGCTGATGAAAAACACTGTAGGCTTCACTCCAAGGAAGGGTGAGCTGCAAAAGGGAAAAGCCGGCAACTCACGTGAAGGAGCAGAGACACCATAAATGCTGCCTTAAAGTTCACTACTTGGGAATTAGCAAAAGGAAAAAAAAACCTTTTCTGAGACCCAGACAAGATTTTCATGGTGTTTATCTCCCTTGCAGTTTCTCTGGTGATAAATAAGAGAAGAGTTGTGATGGAAGAATTTCCCACACACACAGCATTTACAGGATTTTCTCTCCCGTGTGGTTCCTCTGATGTGTAATAAGGTTTGAGCTCCGAGCAAAGGTTTTTCCACACTCACGGCATTCATAAGATTTCTCTCCAGTGTGGCTCTTCTGATGTACAATAAGGTGTGAGCTCTGAGCAAAGGTTTTCCCACACTCACAGCATTTATAGGGTTTCTCTCCTGTGTGGCTCCTCTGATGTGTAGTAAGGTGTGAGCTCCAAGTGAAGGTTTTCCCGCACTCACGGCATTCGTAGGGTTTCTCTCCAGTGTGGATCCTCTCATGTGCAATAAGATGTGAGCTCCAAGTGAAGGTTTTCCCACACTCACGACATTCATAGGGTTTCTCTCCTGCGTGGATTCTCTCATGTGTAATAAGGCCTGAGAGCTGAGCAAAGGTTTTCCCGCACTCTCGGCATTCGTAGGGTTTCTCTCCTGTATGCCTCCTCTGATGTGCAATAAGGTGTGAGGTCCGAGCGAAGGTTTTCCCGCACTCACAGCATTCGTAGGGTTTCTCCCCTGTGTGGATTCTCTGATGTGTAACAAGGTGTGAGGAGTGAACAAAGGTTTTCCCGCACTCATGGCATTTATAGGGTTTCTCCCCTGTGTGGATTCTCTCATGTGTAATAAGGCCTGAGAGCTGACCAAAGGTTTTCCCGCACTCACGGCATTCGTAGGGTTTCTCTCCTGTGTGGCTCCTCTGATGTGTAATAAGAGTTGAGCTCCGAGCAAAGGTTCTCCCGCACTCACGGCATTTATAGGGTTTCTCCCCTGTGTGGCTCCTCTGATGGCGAATAAGATGTGAGCTCTGAGCGAAGGTTTTCCCGCACTCACGGCATTCGTAGGGTTTCTCTCCTGTGTGGCTCTTCTGATGTGTAATAAGGGTTGAGCTCCGAGCAAAGGTTCTCCCACACTCACAGCATTTATAGGGTTTCTCGCCTGTGTGGCTCCTCTGATGGCTTAAAAGGCGTGAGTGCTCAGTGAAGGTTTTCGCACACTCGCAGCACTCATGGGGTCTCACTCCGGCATGGATTCTCTGATGACGTGAGCGCCTCCTGAACTTTTTCCCACACTCAAAGCCCGTGTTATTTCTCTCTCCCGTCAGGATTCTCTGGTGGGCCATGGCTTCCTTGAGGCCTTTGTGAGTTCCCCGGTAATTAACAGATATTCCAACTTTCTGCACTGGCTGGTTTCCCCGCCGCTTTTCTGGCCTGTGCTGCCCCTGAGAGCCTTTTCCCTGCTCACAACTCCTGGACACACTCCCTTTGCATCTTTGCAACAACACCCCATGTGCTTTCACTTGCTCCTCTTCCTGCTGAGGCTTCTGCTCCATGGTCTCTCTCACCATACCCTCACCTGCTGGGACAGAGAAAGAAAAACCTCAAAAACCAGAGGGGAAAAGGGGGGAAGAAACCAAGAGAATAGCTGGAGATGGAGAAAAACCAGGGACTGAATTTCCCCAAACTCTTCCGCAAAGAGGAGAGGATCATTTCTGCATCCAGTTCCCACCCAAACACTCAGGGAGAAGCAAGTTTGGGGAGGGAACTAATGCCAGGAGTTAGGATGGGTAGGAAGCCATGAACAGTATCTGCTCTGAGGATATGACACCTGCTGAGGACCACCCTGAACTGAGACACCTCACAAGGTCTTTACAGGGAATCCCAGCTGTTTCCTTCAACAGCTGAGTAGGTTTAATGATCCCTTACCCATGCAACTGCCTCTCAGGATCTCTCCTTCCTCTGAGCCCTGGAGATCTGGGGCCCACGGCTCTTCCCCTCGTTCCAGCTGGGAGATGACATCGAGTTTGGAAACTGGAAACCCTGCTCAGGGGAAACACGACCAGTGAGATCAGGTAACACGCAAAAGAAGAACTTACTCAACCTGTGCATCAACAATAATTCTTTGAGATATGTCTCCCTACTGGGTACTCCACTGTAGGTGCTAGCATGTTAAAAATAGCTGTGTAGATCGGTGGCTTTCCACACTACTGTACCCCTTTCAGGAGCCTGATTTGTCTTGCGTACCTCCGAGCTACACCTCATTTAAAAATTACTTGCTTATAAAATCAGACATAAAAATACAAAAGTGTCACCGCACAATATGAATTGCTGACTTACTCGTTTTTTACAATATCATTATAAAATAAATAATTGGAATATAAATATTGTACTTACATTTTAGTGTATATTATATAGATCAGTATAAACAAGTCATTGTTTGAAATTTTACTCTCTACTGACTTGGCTAGTGATTTTTCTGTAGCAACTCTGGATAGGGTGACCAGAATTCCTGATAAAATTGGGACCATCCCGATATTGTGGCGTTTGTCGTGCATCCCGACCAATGTTTGGTCGGGACACAATTTGTCCCAATATTTTGCAGTACTACTTTTTCCCCCCTCTGCCAGTGGACACCCCCACCATGTGTCCCAATATTTTCTTCCTCTCATTTGGTCACCCTAACTCTGGAAGACCTCTGCATACCCCAGGGGTACACATACTGCTGGTGTAGACACTGCAGCTCCGGCTTAAGAGACTGAGCTCCAGCCCAATGTGCAACATATGTGCAGTTATATACAGCTCACCAAAGCCAGTCTGGGGACCCATGCTGGGAGGGTCTCTCCCAGAGGCAGCACAGACATCCCAAAGTGCAATACAATTGTGTTCTCACATTCTGCTTCCCTTGGACCCAGTCATTACACATTCATATGTGGACAGTTGTTGATCGTGTTTCACTCCTTCACACCCAGTGACTAACAAAGCACATTGAGATGGCAGCTGACGCATGCATATTTTTCATTAAAAAAACTACTAAATAAAGCCCCCATTCTCCAGAGGGAGACAACGTCAAAGTGAAGGGCTAGGATCATGAATTATAAAATCACAGAAACATATGGGGTAAAAGGACCTCAAGATGTCAACTAGTCCATCCTCCAGCCCTGAGGCAGGACCAAGTATACACAGACCATCTGTCTAACCTCTTCTTAAAAACCTCCAGTGACCAGGATTCCACAACCTCTCTTGGTAACGTATTCCTGTACTTATCTATATGCACAGTTGGAAAGTTTTTCCTAAGATCCAACCTGAACATCCCATGCTGCAGAACAAGCCAGTTACTACTTCTCCCTACCCTAACCCTAAGCAGGAGAGGATAAGGCAGGGGTAGGCAAAGTTTTTGGTATGAGGGCCACATCGAGTTTCCAAAATTGTATGGAGGGCCAGGCCTGGGTATTTGACTCTCAATGGGAGTGCTATTGTTTAACAAAAGACCCTTAATGTCCCTTAATCGTTCCTGGCTTAATATGCAAGCCTCCAAAGCAGCAGAAAAAAAAATTTCTCTCTGGCTACTTTTAAACCCAAACCCTTTCTCTCTGCTAAAACCCCTAGCAGGGAAAAAGAAAAATAATATTCCTACTGGCTTCTATCTTTCCCACGTCCGCTGCCACCATGTCGTAGCTTCCTACTCAGATTAGAACCTTAGCATTCATAAACTGAGAAGCTAGCATGAAACCTCCAAGCTCAATTACCAGCTTGGATCTGATCTCGCTGCCACCAATCAGGATTCGGAGTACCTGATCAACTCTTCCGGGTCTCCCCAATCCTTTCCCTGGGGGGGACCCTCGAGACCCAGAAGCTCTGAGTCTACCAGCAAGGGAAATCCTCCACTTCCCTTCCCCCTCCCTCTCCCACCCAGACTTTCCTCTCTGGGCTG